>NW_021939396.1:7329426-7451393 GCF_001715985.3 Manacus vitellinus | reverse complement strand
GGAAGGAAGGAAGGAAGGAAGGAAGGAAGGAAGGAAGGAAGGAAGGTGGGCATTGAGGCTGAAGAAATTCAAGAGAAATCCCAGCCTAATATATCTTACAAGGTAGTGGGACACTATACTGACACATAATGTTCTTCTAATTAGACCTTTAATGATTAAGCCTGAAGAAATTTTGTAGTAACTTAATTTCATAGTATTTCTGAGGTTCATTTACTTCATTTGAGGTAGACCCTGAAATTAATTTGCTGTCTTTCACTGTGGATAAATTCTTACTGTGCCTTTCTAGCCCCCTACCCTACCCCTATGAGTTTGGTTCTGCTTTGAATCAGTTTGGAATTATCTCTACTCAATAAAACAAACAAACAAAAAGAAAATCAAAAGGGGAGAACAGGCCTGCAGCACAGGCTTATTCAAGGTGGACACCCTTTTTATGTAAAAATCATCTTCAGAACTGTGAGGAAAGGCAGGAAAGACAGGAGCATATTGAGATAACTTTCCTTGTCATGAGCCTCTCTACAGTTCAAGGAAAGAAAGCAGCAGAGATTATCACCAGTGTGTTACCCTGCATTAGATCTGCGTGAAGGCACCAACACATGGAGCCTCACCATGTCACCCACAAGGAGCCACGTCCCAATGGACAGCCTCTGACTGTTCTTTGGCCTCTCCTCCATATGGATCAAAAAGAGAGGGCACATTTTGAAGTTACCAAGAAGTTTCTATCACATTTCTTACCTGAAAGCCAGAGTTATAAACATTTTCTGGGCACACCAGGTGCAAATTCCCTCATGCTACATGGATATTGGGAGCAGTGGAGAGCAGATTGTTTTCTAAGCAGTTTGGCTCATTTCATTAAGCATTATAATACAATTATTTGGGAAACATCCCAGGCCTTAAAACTCTGTTATTAAAATAACTCACCTTGTACAGCTTGGCTGAGGAACCAAAGCTGTGACAACTAGCATTTTGTAGTGACTCACTACAAGTACTCTAAGGATTAGATTGTACTCATTTTCCTGTCCAGGTCAAAGGGCTGTACTCTTTAAAAATCTGTAAGGAGTTCCCTTGTACAACACATCAAGAAGGGCAATGACAGCAATGCTACACAGTTATTTATATAAAACAGGATGCAAGAATGACATTGCCAGTCAGAACTGAAGGCTGAGGCTGCATTGGCAGAGTTTAAGCAAGTATGCTCAGAGGAGCTTCTGAAATAACTCTGTTTCTTTGCTTGTAGGGGAGTATGTGTAGGAAGGAAGGGAACACAGGATTCCTGAGACCAGCTGGGCCTGTACTCAGTCTTTGCAATTGCAGGTAATTATGGAGACATTTCGTCTGAAAGTACTCACAAAACCTCAGCTCTGCAAGTCACCTTTACAGATCACAATATTGTAAATGTACAAAGGATCAAAAGTAACCAGAACTACATAATATACCAAGGGAGAAGAGGAGAGCTTGAGGACTTCATTCCTTCAATTGCAAAAGCACTCAAGTGAAAATACCCTGTTCTTCAAGGGTGGTGGATTATACCCCAAACTACAGAAACAATAAAAAAGGAAAAAAAACCAACAAACCACACCAGCTTTTAATCCTCCACAATGGAAAGAAATTCCTCAAAACCATATATTTTAACCCACATTGAATGAATAAAACTCTGGAACAAGACATCTAGCACCTGCAGGAACACCAGTGTGCTTCTGGCCATCATCCCATCTCTTGTCACAGCCAATCTCTGCTGTTTCACATAAAGGTGACAATTATTTTTTCCTATGAAATGAAATGACATGCCAGGTTTGGGAGACCAAGGGGGGAGGATATCCATGGTACTTGTCATGGGCAACCAGTCAGTGTATGGGTTTGGAAAAAAATAAATGTCATAAATAAAATAAAAGCTGATCAAGTCTCAGCTGTCTGAGGACTATTCAGAGCACTGGGTTGGATCCTGTCCCAGGATATGTATATCTGGATACTGGTGATGGCAGGACCCTTCCCATTACAAGAGGCAGAGTGTGCCCCCCACACTGGGAAATGTGAAGGGCAAAACAAGAAGAACAAATAAATCTCCCATTTTCCTGCAAATTCTCAATAAAGACCAAAACTAGCAAGAGTGCAGGATAACCCCAATCCTTACTCCCTTATCAAATAATACAGCTTTGTTTTCACTAACAAATCTGCTTAGTGGCAATTATTCTGATTTGACCTTGGTATCAAGGCTGTTCATTACCACAAAATTCGTGTATTCAAGTAGCCAAAATAGATTTTTTTTTTTTAAAACCTCTTCAGCTGAAGTGTTTTGCTGTACCAAGAGACATGGAGCAAGGATACTGCCATCCATCAGAACACCAGAGGATATTGAGCAATTTTCACTATTAACACTTTCTGTTCTCTCCTGCAGAAATTCAGGCATACTGAGGTGGAAAAAAGCCAATGCTAGTGACCTCCCCACACTTGAAAATTGAATTCCAAAAGCCTGGGAAAAAAAAAAAGAGTCAGCCACTCTCAGAGTGAAACACAAGAGCAATAAGTGAAACACAAGTGAAAGTCAAGTTCAATAAAGTTCAGGGAAAAGAAACAGATTCTCAAAAATATTTCAAGCTTCTATATTTCAAAACATCCCTTAGCACAAAACACACAGTAATACGCAGAGAACAATGCTCCCGTATTGGGAACATGGAGAAAACTCACATCCATGCATTAGAATAGTGAAAGGGGGAACAGTTTACATATTTAGGAAAGGTAATTTTGTGATTCTAGAATAAGGAAGAAATTCTGC
Source organism: Manacus vitellinus (assembly GCF_001715985.3). Taxonomy (NCBI): domain Eukaryota; kingdom Metazoa; phylum Chordata; class Aves; order Passeriformes; family Pipridae; genus Manacus; species Manacus vitellinus. Next base: position 7,448,623 of record NW_021939396.1, on the reverse strand, counting down.
TGCTGTAGGTTCAGCTGTTGGTTTTACCAGAGATGTGGTGTATCTGTTTCCTGTAACAAATGTGGATAGAGCCTTCCCAAATCTTCGTTTGCGAAGCCCAGCCATGATAGGTGTATCTGTTGGCAGGTTCCATGGCCTGCTATGGAAACACTTGCTTAACCTACTTGCTTTGCACCAGGCATACTGGGCAGTTTAGGTATGTGCCTTAGTTAACTTCAAGGATATGCTTAGGATTGTACAAGAATTTAATATTTCTGCTAATTAGAGATAGGATGAGACATGCAATTAAGTGCTTTGCTGAATCATCCTTAACATGTTCAAATCACCTTGCTGTAAAAGAGCTTTAACAAAATTTTTCTCTCTCATGAGGAAAAGGCACATTTGATGGGTAAGGATTTGAGGTGCAACAGTGCTGGGTCATACTAGTAAACTGGCCCTAATTTGTTAGGTTGCCCCCAAAATGCCTAATTTTCCTAAGAGTGAATGAAGAGACAAGAAGTGCCTTCTGGGGTATGTTCTGCTCATTTATTGAGAAACTTCTTTTTGCCCATTCTTGCAAACTCTAGAAGTGTTTTTACTTCTCCTCTGACTAATATAAGGAGATTAAAGCAAAATAGTTCTTGCCATACCCACCTTATATGCTTTAATTTAGACAAAATAAATTCTGGCTGAACAGGCAAGGTAATAAACAAAGTTGTTCACTATCTCACGTTTTTGTCAGATATGATCTGCTTATGATTAGCAGTCTTTCTATTGCTTCTCTTGTAGAACTACTCTAGTGTAATCAACAGCCAGCTTAAATTCCTTATGTCTCAGAGGCACTTGATTACTCCCTAATTTCCCCCCTCCTCCACCCACCAAATCACTCCCTTTCTTCTTTTCATACGTACATATATTTTCATAGCTTTCTCCTCATTTACCCATAATTTTGCAACTGAGTAAAACAGAAACTCTTTTGCAGACAAATTTCTGTAATAAGCCTACACTTTCCAAAGCAATCTCAATGCAAGTAGTTTACTCCAAAGACCCAACTCCACAAAAACAACTTAGGCAAGAATGTATCTGTAGGATGAGCATGGAATCTGGTAGAGGAAAATGCAGTGTACCTTTTGAGAGAGATGTCACTGGGCTGCAGGCAACAAACCAAGAAGAGAAAACTTCCATTTGAGAAAAAGCTTTGTAAGGTCTATGGGGAACATTCAAGAAGAAAGGGAGTTGGCAGAAGGAACAACTCTCACCTATAAGCCATAGGCAAAGAAACTTCTGTCACATGTGGTGATCCAGGGTCTAACAGCAGGAGCAGTTCTGCATTAGGGTTACCAGGTATGTATCCAGCAATACGTGTCCCAAAGGTATATCCCTTAGATGTTTCACAGAATCACAGAATGGATAAGGTTGGAAGGAACCACAGTGGGTCATCTGGTCCAACCTCCCTGCTCCAGCAAGGTCATCCCAGAGCACATGGCACAGGGTTGTGTCCAGACAGTTCTTGGTATCTCCAGTGAGGGAGACTCCACAGCCTCTCTGGGCAGTCTGTTCCAGTGCTCGGTCAGACACAGAGTAAAGAAGTTCTTCCTTATATTCAGGAGGAACTTCCTGTACATCAGTTTCTGCCCGTTGCCTCTTGTCCCATTGCTTGGCATCACCGAGAACAGCAAGTGCTAAAAAGCTGTTACTGGCTAATAATCCTGTAAATGAAGGCTACTGCTCTCCTCACTAATTCCTAGTGGTCAAAGCATATGGCCTTATTCCCAAAAGTGAAATTTCTTGCCTGCATAACACCATAAAATTATTTTGGTAGAGATATGTGGATGATGTTAAGACAGAGAGAATGAAAACATACATCTGCACATCAGCAGAGATGTCCAATACCAGGAATATACTAGTGCCAGTGACCATCACCATCACTTGAAGCCTGTTAAGGACCAATCAAAAATAATTTCTGTGATGCTAAGCTTTCCTTCAGGCAAAACACTGTCACAGCAACATCCCCACATCCCTTCTGGGCTGATCTTATATCTGTTTTTGGGAGAGGAGGATGCAAGCTGGAGCTCTGCCAGCCAGCTCTTTTCACAAACCTAAAAAAGCTCAGTAAAGTAATTGCAATGGGTTCTGTAAAAGAAACATTTTGAAACTGAAGTAGACAATACCCAGATGCAAAGAGCCTACACAAATCTGTCAAAAGCACCTGAACTAATTTGGTGAATCCTCATTTCAACTTCCTTTCACACAGATGCTTGATCTTACTGTCTCTGTACTTTTAAGTGAATCAACTTTTGTAGCACTCACAGAGAAAGGAAAAAATTGCAGACTTGTGGCTGGAGATACAGAGGAAACATTTCTGCTTTGTTGCATGTTCTCAGCTATCACCAGAGATCATGGTAATTCAATAGGAAAATGAAAGCCATTCCAAAAACTTGGGAGTGTTGAGAAGTGATGAAGCAACCAGCAGGACATCAACTCCATTTAGAGATGGAACAGAGAAAGCTCTGTAAAATAAAACTTCCTAGAAAGGGCTCATAAAGAATTGAGGTGATAAATAACGATTTGGCCATGTGAAATATTTCTTCCAGAATGAAATTTGATAACTGAACACTCCCTTAGAAAATATTACCTTACTAAATTAGAAAAAAGATACTGATATCCTCCTCTCTGTCTCACAGTTCTCCGAGCATCTGAAGAGTTCATATTTAGCAATGCTTTTTGGGTCCTCTGCTAAGGTAGTAATAAGGTATTAGCCTTATTTCACTAAGGATGAACCAAACCATAAAGTAGATTAAGTGAGCTACCTGAGAGTGCACAGAACTGTTGCCTGATAGGCTCATTTGATAGATATCCAGCAAAAATTGAACTGAGAATTAATCTCAGATCTCTTTAATCCAATCTACCAAGTTAAATTTTATCAAAACTGCTACTGGGACTTTAGGACTTAGAGATATGCACACTCTATTTGTTTCCCTCTAAGGCAGATGCAAGTTCAGGGTGATGCCTTGGCAACAGAAAAAGTGAGTAATGTGGTTGAACATAGATCTGATCAACCTGGCCTTGCTTTAAATTCTTTTCAGAAAACACTGTTAATCATTAAAGGAATATGAGCTACTGTTGGTGGCATAAAAGACTTCTATTTATTTCGAGGAAAACTTTGGGTATGACTAGAACCATACTTTGGGTATGAATAGAACTAGATAAATCATTAGAGCAACAAAATCATCCATAACCTTCAGGAAAACTCAGGCAGAACAATCTGTCCTGCTTGCATGGCACCACTGTTTGCACTCCTATGATGACCCGCGACAGCTACTCTCAGAGGAAGAAATCCCAGTCTTCATCCTGAGGAGTCAAATCCACAAGGAAAATCCCCCCTTGTGGCCCTGGGAGTCTCCTGCTACAGCCTGGCTCTCACTCAAGCTGCCATCTGAGGTGCTGGAGCTATGCAGGCCTTTACCATGGCACAGCAACTAGGTATTCTGCATATCCATAAGGAGTAGCCAGGGCTAACTACTCAGGCTGCCTAAATCCCACAGTTTAGAGCAGTAAACAGGTAGATCATCTAGCTTGGAGCAAAAACAGCCTTAGCAACTGCCTAGCAACACTACTGCAGAAAAGGGCAGCGCCAACCAGAGCTCAGCAGCTCCTAGTGCACAAACTGAGCCTCAGCTCTGCCCTAGAAAGGCAGGAACTTTCTGTCAATAAAACAATGAACACTCAAAATATGTTATAACCTTTCCTAAAAATCTGTTTTCTTCAGTCTTCTACCTCACCAGGTTGAAAAACTTGCCAGGCAGACAAATTACTAGTAATTCAAAGGCTACCACTCACTCTCAAGACTGATAGGGTGGTTTTAATCTTCAGTACATATCATCATGATTTTGATTTTTTCTTTGTCCTGTTTATAGAAATGACTGATGGGTTGTGGAACCGTTATGGTCATCTCAAATTCCTCCCTGGAATATTGCACAGTTGTAACTTCCCCCTTTGCAGTTTATAGCTTCCATAGTTGCTTTATTAACATTGCTGCAAAAGAGAAATATGACTTGGGCAGTATATTAGTGCCCATTAGTATTGCAGACTCAGTGTTATGCGTCACATTCTAATGTCTCTGATACCACAGCCAAAATGGTTACAGGATGAATGAGGCTATTAACTCCAGGGACTGTGAACAATTTAAATTCAAATGCTGCTCCACCTTAAAAAAAAGTCCTTGCTGTGGGTTTGGAGCTTGCAAACCTGAAGTTAGCACTTTCCAGTTGGAAAGGCATTCATATGAAAAACAGCTGAAAGCAGAAGCAAACTTAGAAATTTAAGAAAAGTGTTCACTTTGGCTGTCTAGTTGTCAAGTGTTTTTGTGTAATAGCAATTATTTGTGACAGAATGGAACAAAATAGAGTAGAATAAAATAGAATAGAATAGGATAGTTCAGTTAGAAGGGGCCCACAATGACTATCTAGTCCAACTGCCTGACCACTTCAGGGATGACCAAAAGTTGTTAAGGGCATTGTCCGAATGCCTCTTAAACACTGACAGTCTTGGAGTGTTGGCCACATCTCTAGGAAGTTTGTTCCACTGTCTGACCACCCCCTCAGTGAAGAAATGCTTTCTAATGTCAAGACTGAGCCTCCCTTGATGCAGCTTTGAACCATTCCCATGTGACCTACCACTGAATACCAGGGAGAAGAGCTCGGCACCTCCCTCTCCCTGTAGAGAGCAATGAGATCACCCCTCAAATTCCTCTTCTTCAAACCAGACAAACACAGAGCGTTCAGCTGCTTTTCACAGAACATGCCTTCCAGCCCTGTCATCAGCTTCTTTACCCTCCTTGGGACACATTGAAGGACCTTCACATCCTTCTTAACTGGTGGGTCCCAGCACTGGACAAAGGGCTCCACGTGAGGCCGCACCAATGCTGGACACAGTGGGATAATCACCTCTGTTGCCTGTCTGGTCATGCTCTGTTTGATGCACCCCAGGATGGGGTTTGCCCTCTTACCTGCCACAGTTTTGGAAAACTGAATGCAATTATAAATAAATCTGTGAGGTAATGACTAGTGATTCATCTTCTTTTACTTAATATTGGCTTTGAAATTTTAGTTTTAGAACTAAAGTGGCAGGATGTCAATGTGATAGCAGGGTCATTTAAATTATAGATAAAAGACTGTAATATTTCACCTTTAGATTACTACCTATTGAAATATATTTATGCAACTGCATACAAGCTCTGACATTCATTTTTTCCTCATTCTTTTTATTTCGCATAATAATTATGTTTTGAAAGAATATGCTTTTACTTCTAAGTTGGCTCACGCTAATAGGTTTAAAGCACAAATCTGTTGTCCTTCAAATGGTGAACTTCAGAAACTTATTAAGAAATCAAACTGTAACATCTGTCTTAGAAAGCTCTTCACATTTGCAGCTGGGATTTTACATCATATCATGGTAGGGGACACCACTGGTTTCTCTAAGTGTCTTGATTTCCACTTGGATGATTGTTGGAGCAAGGATAGATTTTTGCAACTATCACTGTGGGGTTTATTTGTGTGTGTTTGTTTGTTGGTGTGTTCATTTCCAGCCTAAATCCCCCCTGAAAGCTCCATAAAATGGCAAATTTAAATTGACACTTTGCTTTAATTGCTCAGTGCTGCATATTTAAGCAGTGAAAAATAGTCTGAGCAGATCCTATATCCCTGATACAATGTGCTGTAATTGATTTCCAATCTTTTTCTCCACAGATGTTGGGTTTGAGCATATACTGGTCTGGATGGAAGGCAGGATGTCCATCAGGACAGTTCCCACAGAGACATGCAACTGTGTAACAGAAGTGAAGTGCCAGAAAGCTTCCCTTCGTGTCATCCTGAAATATAACTCCCACAGCCTGCAAATTACTTGCTTTTGGATGACAGTATCAGACTTTATTTCATTTACCAGCTTAATGCAGATATTTTCAGTTTCAATTGCTTTCTGTATAGATTATTTCTTCCAAACCCCACCATATGCAAAGGCATAAGTGACCTTTCACTGTGTACCTGAGTACTGGAATGAACCTGTCAAACATTTCTGTTTTAATCTAAACTACATTACACTGGAACATAAGCTGTCAAAACCTGAAAGTGGTGGAACTTGTTTAATACAGTTGAATGCAAAATGCTTCTGAATGTTTTTCCTGCTTTATAGAAGACAAAGAATATAACATTAAGGTTTGCAATTTTTAGATCACCCCTTACTCCTCTCACACTTGGACCTGAAATGCTTTTCACCTTCTTAAAACTGCACAGATGTTAATACTCAGTATTTCTGATCCCCACTAAGACCTCTCTGTAGTGTTTTGTCTTGGTAACCCCGTCCTGATAGAAAGGGTGAAACAATACCCAGCTACTCATATATAGAATAATTCATTTTCTGAGTTTACCTTGAATAGAGCAAAGTAATGAAAGATTTAATAATTGCTGGGAGCAGAGTTTTCAATTTCCACAATCACCAAGCTTTCCTTATAAAATCCCTCATTAAAAATACAATTAATGCTATGGATTCAATTCATGGCTTGCTTTCCCTGAATATCAAAATGCCAGGTAGTTTTCACTATAATCTTGCTTGGAAGCAATGGTAAGGATTAACAAAGCTTACCCAGTATTATGGCTGTGAAATGGCTGTGGATTCAGTGATGTGTGAGGAGGAAGACAGGATGTTTATCTGAAAATTACAACAAAAAACGCTGTAATCTCAGTCTTTTATTAACTGCTAAACCAATTTTTCAGAATCACAGGTAGTTCCATGATGCTATTTCCTTTTAACATCTAAAATAATTCTTTGCACTATTTAAGGACTCTGCTCTCTGTACTGCTGTCTTTTTTCACTCTTCATATAGAAAGGAGGCAAGTTACAGAACAACCTAAGACCTCCAGATCTATCTCTTCTGTCAGCCCCAGACTAAACCAGGTCTTAAATCAAGGAAGTTACTAAAATAGCTGAAAATAAAAAACTAACATGACCACCTGCACAATTGATTGCAGAGAAGTGGGAATAGGACTATGGAAGTCCCATGAGTTTGTAGGGGTGAAAGAGGCTGACCCCATCATTTCACTTGGGAAATCAGTCTGTACTTGTTGGATAAGCACAAACTGAGACAGCAGGAGGGTCAGGGCTCACTGTTAAAAAGTAGTTGTTTACTGTCTTACACCAATGGGGCAGAGACTCAGAGGGAAAAAGTGTTAAATCCTTGTGTAGGTCAGACTCTCAGTCATGCTGCCGGCTTGTGCTGGCAAAATCCAGTGGAAATCCAGACAGGATTTAAATATAAAGCTGCATCTTATAAAAGTGCATCTGTCTTCTTGTTACCAGTGAAAACAAACAGCAAGGCAAGTGAAGGAAAAGCCAATATCTAAGAGATAAAAAATACAGACTGAAAATCAGGAAAACAAAGAAGATATGCTGGGCCATGAATCAGACCCACATTTAACCAGTGTACTCAGAACAGGTAGTGTAGACTATTCAAAATATGGTAAAGAATAAATTTGTGAAGAGCTTAGAAATGGCTAAAGGACAGACAGTTTTGACTTCAGCAAGCTGTTGATCTATGTCCTTATGAACTGGCAATGCTACCGGACATACTGACACCAGATCTTGCTGCTTCTAAAACTGCAGAGGCAACAAACATCATCACAGGCTTCTCTGTGCATAATGAAAAGAAAATCTCTTTTTTTTAAGTCATATGAGGTGATTGTTGTTACTTCTATCTTAGAAACATTCCATTTTAAGTTGCTCTTATTAAAACAAATGTCTGCAAACCACCCCCCCCGAACTTTGGTTTCCAGTGTATTTTTTAATATGAATGCATTTTTCAGGGCACAGTAACTTACATGATGATGTACTGGTTTTGCAGGTGAAACTGGAATTTTTTTGTCCTTCATGCTAACTCCAGAATACATAGCCAAAACCAATATAAATTTATAACCTTAATTCTCCCATCAGGATATCTGTGTCTCTTAGTAAAATATTCTTCAATGTTAATAAACTAATATTTTCAAATATTGTCCTAATTAAAAATGTACATGGCAATGTTCAGGGAGAAGGTTGGATTCATAATGACCCAAATTATAGGGAAAAAAATCATTAATAGTAAATCTGCCGGTCTCTTTATTAAATAAATATCTGCATATGGACTCAAAAGACCAGATCCGACACTTTGTTCTACCAGCAGCTTCACAGTATATAAGGAACTATATTCAACCAACAGTCCAGGCATAACTTACTCAACTGCCATTTCTTTGGATCTGTAGTGATAAAACTATAAATTGGGAAACATTTCAATCATACAGTTTTAGCTCCTTATGTTTATATGCACCTACCTGACTTCTGTTCACTGCCTCATTCCCATCTGCTTCACTTTAAAAGCAAAGTACCCAGATCAATTGTTCATCTAAGTCCCTGTGGGTTATAGTTTGAGCAGTTATGGACACTGGCAAAACCCCACACTATTTATATTGGCCATAAAAAACTTCTATTAATAAATCCCAGAAGTTAGGTTGAGTATCAAAATAACATGTGTCAGCAACAGCTGAAGACTCAACTCTTCTTGTCAGTGACAAAGAAGCATCCCTCAAGAAGCAGCATTCCAGTTCTCCAGGTCCTTTTTATCAATGGACCTCCATAAATCTCTGAATAGAGGTTTCCAGGGGCTCTGGGATAAATTAGCTCCTGCTGCCTTAATCTAAAACCCACATAAACATGTAGTAGGAGTCCCATTTGTTCCAAGGAGGTTTGAGTCTGACCCTTTGTCTATTTAAATATTGGCTTTTCTGCAGAGTGCTTCAAACATCCTGACACTCTGAGCCAACAGCCCTAGGTGGTAGCAAGGCAAGTTGCCAAGGCAAAGAGGTTGTCCTGATTTTCTCACTGGGCTGATAAAGTACAGGGAATTATTGTTCCTGCTGTGATGGCTAAAAAGGATTTCCCCATGATCTGCTTTCCAGGCTGTGAAATGCTGGAGCCATGGCTTTACCAGTTTGTTCTTTCACCTTTGGTTGTGTCATTCTCATGTGGTTTGTCCCCAGTGCAAGATCGAGACAGAAATGTAAGTCATATCATACCTTATTTCGGGCTCAGGTCATGTATTTCCATGAATAATGTTCACCTGTTTGGAAATTCAGAGTGATCTGTAGAGATTGGCACTAAATCAAGGTTTATATTTTATTCCCAGAACTCTGTGCTCAGTAGAAAATAGCCAGTAAAAACTGAGCATTCTAAAGCATTAGAGCACAATGTCACTAAGAGAAATAACATCCTTCCTAGAAGAACAAAGGGGTGAGAAGGCTTTTAACTTCACCCATAGTTACAACTATCTTACAGATAATTTTTCTGGCCTATCTTGTCACTTCTGCCTTGACACTTCAAAATTAGACTCCCCTCTTTGTCAGTGGTCAACCTGCTGCTCTTTGCTGTCGTTAGCAGATATGACACGTATTTTCTTTAGAAACCTTCCAGCTGTACAGTGCAAGGTACAGCACATCCTGGCTCTGGCATCAGCCTGTGCAGTGCTGCAGCTCCTCAGCTCCTTCCTTGTTAAAAGACCTCCCCACCATTTCTAGCCCTCTCACTGTCCTTGCTAAGCAAGTCTTTCACACAGCCACATATCTCACTTTCAATGCTCTGGTCTCACACCATTTTTATTCTCTTTTGTGTACCATTTATTTTGATCAATATTTTCACTCTTTCCTGTCTGTTGTGGAGGTTCCCTAAAAGCATCAAGCAAGTTTGGCCTTTTTGCATGTTTGGTTTTGCTGACCTGCTTTTGGTACTTGTATTGGCTGCCTTTAATTACTCCATCTTACCCAATTCTGTAACAACAGTAAAAGCCAGTAGAAATTATTCATTTCTGGTGCTCTTGTTGCCTGGCATTTAACATAAAACCTCCAATATAAAGTCTCCTATACTGAAGAGGAATGCCTCCAGATAGAAGTGAGAATAGACATGTCTACAAATAATTACAGAACCATTAAAAATAGAAAAGATCTCCAAAATCACTGAGTCCCACCTTCAACCAATACCCCCATGCCCACTAAACCGCACTGTGAAGTGCCATGTCTACTCATTCTTTGAAAACTTACAGGGATGGTGACTCCACCACTTCCCTGAGCACCCTGTTCTGGTGCTTAACCACTGTTTCAGTGAAAAACACTTTCCTAATATCCCATCTGAGCCTTCCCTGGAGCAATTTGAGGCCCTTTCCTTTTGTCCTGTTGCTTGTTGCCTGGAAGAAGAGGCCAAACTCCACCTTGCCACAATCCCCTTAGGAAAACAAGACTCAGAGGTAAAGCTTGCATAGCTCAGTCCAAATGCCTCATTACCATACAGGGCCACTGGCTGCAGAACAGAAGTTATTTTAAAGCAGAAAGAATTACGGTTTTTAGTCCTTTCCCACATGGGCTTGAAATAAACAGGTAGAATGACAATGTAATGTAATGTTCCCCTGCAGAGTAAAGGAAATAAAGAGGAATATTGAAACTGTAAAGTTTATTTCAGCCATGAAGGTGAACAGTTACTGAAGTGATAGCACTGAAGAGGCAAAGATTCCCTCTCCTATAACTTCCATGTCTGCCTGGCCTTGCAACAGCATTTCTAGTGCTCTGCATATAAAAGATGATTTAGGCCTGTTAAAGAATTAACGTTCAGTTCTCCTTAATAGGATAATTCTAGCCCTTTCAATGTCAAGACTTAATTTTTTTTTTTGCAGTGATTTGATCTGGAACATCCAGATAATGTTTATCTACCGCAAATGGATTTTGTTGAAAGAATAAGAAAGTTTTAAACAGGCATATAAGTGAGAGGTCAGTCAGATTAAGTAGGTATTTCTCTCTCTGTATTTAAACGTGCCTGTCCTTTTCTTGTCTGCTCTCTCCATCCACTGTGGTGACAGAAAACTTTCTGGCTGAAGAAGGAATGTGTCTGTGGAAAAAGAGATCTGTGACATTTGGAAAATCCTCTGGCAACGAATGTGAAGAGGCCTCAAAGAGGTCAGCTTTGCATGTGTTTATAAAGATAAAATTGGCTGAAAGCATCTCCATTGGCTTCACTTCAAGCTCTCCAGGCAAATTTCTTGTAGCATGGACACCCTTAGAGAGCCCTGGAATTTCACTTAGTGGCTTTTGTGATGTCTCTATTTTCAGAACCTAAATGTTGGTCCTAATCTGAGTGGATAGGGCTGGGCAATCACTGCAGGGCACTATAGTGATTTTTGTTGTGTTTAAAAGTTACTACTTCAGTTGGAAAGTAGCTTGTCTTCCCTCAGCCTATTAAGAAGCAGGGTGCTAATATCCCGGGTAGCTAATTACAGAATCACAGAACATGCTGAGTTGGAAGGAATTCACAAGGATCATTGAGTCCAGCCCTTAGTGCTGCACAGGACCATCCCCAAACCTCACACCATATGCCTTCAAAGGCAGCTCAGGTACTTCCAGTCCTATGCCGTGGCCTTTTCTATCACTTAGCGTGGACTTTCCCTCAGTGTTCCTGTATTTAATATAGTCTGTGCTGGGGACTGTGAAAAAATAAGCAACCTTGTGTCTCTAGTGATACCGGCACTATGAAAACTCATTTCTGATGCTAGAATTCCTAGAGAGCTTTCCAAAGCTTGAAGAATGTTTCATTTTTAGGGACCCAGCTTCTAAATCATATCTGCCACTGTAAAAGTGATACACATTTAAGCTCTATACTTTTCATGCATTTTTTAATATTTCTATTTAATTATTTGCTTGCTTGCCTGGACCAATTTCTTTTCTCTTAATAAGAACAAAATGAAGTTAAAGTGTATGCATTATTAAATTTAATGGGAAGTTACAATTGAATTACAAAATAGTAGCTATTTCTCTTATTTATTATGATGTACTGGTCCCTCTCTTTCACTCACAATGGATCTGCTTTTTCTGCTTGTAAGATATGGGGGAAATGGCCTAATAAGCTGTCTTTTACAGCTGAGATTTTCAGAGCAACTTCAGATGTCTGAATGCCCTCATCCCATTTAATTTAATGAGGCCTGAGAATCAAATCCCTTAAGCGACTACAAAAACTTCAGACGGGAGGGAGGATATTCCAGCAACCAGAGCTTTTGTGTGCCAAGGCTGCCTGGTCCATGGGAAACTCCCTCTGTGACTCAAGGCTTCACCTTGCTTTCCCATTGCAAAATGTGGATGGTGCACTTTGTCGCCTACAGTGGGGACATAGGGGTTGTGTGGGGATGAAGACATTAAAAATGGTGAATTTTTTGACTGCACAGAGGCAGGGTTGTGTACCAAAACCAGAAAATCACTGTATTTCAGAACTATTTCCTTGCACTGACACTGCAGTCCTGGAGTTTCATACATGCCAACATGATGGAACCTGCACTATTTGATACCAGAGACCACCAATCGTCCTGGACAAGAGAGATGAAAATAATGATTTAGGTAGAAATAATGAGAAGAAAAAGAAGCTGTTTAGGTTAAGAGATCATCTTCTCCCAATGATTTAAAAAAAAAAAAAAGGCAAATATTGGCAATGAAAATTTTAGGCTACAAAATTGGTAACAATTTTACGGTGGTAGCTTTCACTCAGTCTTATAGAAGGATTGATGGAGACAAAAACATGAAGTATGATTATGTTTCGGATTCCATAAAGTGTAGCATCAAATGATTTGATATAAAAAACAAGGTCTCTCTCAATCCTATTGTACTGAAAACTGTAAGATTCCTTTCAGCATAAAGCACTTTTTATAACCACAGTTACCTCTCTTATGTAATTTCCACATGATTGTGATTGAGAGAAGCGAAGGGGAGTAAATGTGCATTGGTTTCTAAGGCATACTGAAACTGAGGGCTATAAGAACGAAAAGAAATAGAAATGGGAAATGTTAATCTATTTAAAAAAATGAAAAAGAGGTTGTAAATCTGGTCAGAAAGTACTGACTGGAAATAATACACAAACTCCTTAACATGAAGGCGTGGCACACATCACTAAGGTAGGTGGACTGGATTTCCCACTGCAGAAAGATCAATCTCTCTCCCACTGTTGTAGGTTTCAGAGGATCCTTCCAGATCTTGAAGTTCATGCCTGTGCATATGAGGAAAAATATAGTAATGATGGAGTGACTCTGATTTAAAATTTTTCTCTTGTCTTCTCCAAGGAATACAGAGAGCCTAAGTGATGCAAGATTAATGGAGGTAGAATTAATTTAATAGTGCCTTGTAAAAAAGAGAAGAGATTACAAATGTAACTGCTGTGAATCTGAAATGAGCTTGTTTTCCCACTGAACTTGAGAAAAAGAGAAGAAGATAAAAAAGGGAAGGGGAGGGGAGGGGACGGGAGGGGAGGAAAGAGATCATGGCTCAGTTACCTGTTCCATAAGAGCAGAAGGAGCAAGTAGATGTGACTAGAAACCAAAATTAATAGGACAGGTTCAAGGTTTCACTAAGATATAAATGGCAAAGATTAAACTTTGATACAGCAGGGCATGGTCCTGACCTTGTGTGCCTGAAAACCCTGAGATCTGGATCATACAGTGTTCTGTAGCATTCTGAATTTACCTGAAACACATATGCTATTCTTCCTGAAAGCCCTGACTGTGGTCCCTGTTCTTTCTCATAGAAACCTTAAAAACTTCAAGAAGTACCAGCCTGGTCATAAAACTCTGTTTTTCTGAATTTATTTGCAGGATTAAGGACTGTAAACCCATTGCACTAGGGAATGCTTGGCTCACATGCTCAGCAACACATATAGATATTTTCCCATGTAGGTCACTGGGCTGGATCTGCTCCAGGTCAATAGTGGTCAAAGGTAAATGTTATTTTGTTACTAAAATGTAAAGTGGACCCCATTAAAAACTTTAAATAAGCAATTACTATTTCACCCAATTTCTTATGTTAAGTCCAAAAATGCCTTTAAAATATCATGACATAGATGTTATTAACTTAAAGACCAACTCTCAGTTATCCAGGATAACAGTGGGTTCAGACAATTGAGTTAACAGAAGGAACTGGTGATACCCGTGCAAGTTGCAAAGACATCCATCAGTCTGGGTCCCACAGAACTCATTAGCTTTCAGCTGCAGCCCTGCAAGATTTGGATTAGTCCTTGTAAAGCCACCGGTCACTCCAGTGCCCTGCAGTCCCAAAGAACAGTGAAGGGGGATATGTCCCACTGTACAAATGTACAGAGCCTGTTCCCTTGCAGTGCCATGCTGCATTCCCAGAGAAAACACTGGGAATGCAGTGCAGAAGAACCACCACTGCTCGGCATTTGCTAAGGCTTTCATTGCAGCAGCTCCACACAGAAACACTTGAACTGCCTCTGTACAAACCCAGCTTGGATCAAGCACTGGAGATCATCCTGAACTTCATCACATATGCAGGTGCCTCCAGCAGACCCTGCAAGGAGCACGGCTGTGCTTGGGCAGGCTGACTAATGGACCTGGCAAACAGGGACTGTCATTGGCAACCCCATTAGTGAACAGCCCTGACCAAGGAAGGGGGAGTTGCTCATATGATGGCAATGGAGTGATTTAGGGATCGCAGCCAAACTCATTTGCAATGGACAAACCAACACCACGCTTAGCAACAGTTTTCTCCCTAGCTGGCCCACAGAAGCTGTTATGACAAAAAGGCCTTTGGTTTTTACCAAAAGTTGCTGATTATGATATTTCTGAAAGTGGACAAGCCTCCCAGCTTAAAAAGAGGTGAAGAGCACAGGACAGGAAGGGAGTGTATGTAGTTCAGAGTGCCTGGCTGCTGACAAGATAGGCTATTACAGCTCCCTTAGAGCTCTTCAGTGTGGTTGTGCCAGTTCCTAATCCACGGATCATTGAGATGATGGAACATAATGGCAGCTTCGGAGCCCCTCATATTTTCAGTTGTCAGATTGAACACAGGGAGATGCTCATCAGCAGAAACTCACTCACTACAGTGCTACTTTTATACATGTTCATGGAGTTTTTATAATCTTTCATACCAGAAAGATACAAAACACACTGCTCCAGATTTTCCTAATTGCAAAGCCAAATTACCAAGTATAATGAAGCAAAACGATTTCATTTTTATCCAATTTCTGAGCTAAAATGTTACAATTACAAGACCATCAGAGATTCAGAGTACTACTTTTGTTCCTTTCCTTAGCACCTCATTACAAAATACATTTTTAAAGCCTGCTTAACATTGCTATGCACCATTACAACTTTCCTGACAGATCTCACTTATAAGCACATTATTGTTTAGAGGTGAAGAGTTACAAAGTAGAATCCAGAAGGGCATCTGAACAGCATTATATCCAAGATGCAGCTTAAAAGGGCAGTACCCAGAGCAATAAATTAAATCACGCCTACTTCCACCTTAAAAATTTCAGCACTATATCTCAGATCTCTACACTACTCTTCAGATGTGTAATACTGCAGTGGATAAAAGTTGTCAGCCCTGGGATGAAATGAGTGACAAGCTGAAATTTGATTTATGTCCTAGCAGGTAAGAACAACAAATGCTAAGTGTGGTTTTATTGCCAAAGCATTGATGGGCTTGTCTTGTTTCTGGCTAAAGGAGAAAAGAGTCTTTCCTACTTTTTCTCCACTTGAAAAAGTTCAAAAGCTTTTTCCTCAGAAGACAGAAATTGAAATGGAGAACTTTTATGGAGGTCAGGATCACTGCACAAGCTCAATGAAATGAACTCAGCCACCACCATTGTCTGATTCATTTCAGCTTCTTTCTCTTGTGTCTGAGCTTGTCCCTTAAGATGACAGCCTTGATGACAACATATTGAGAGCCACTCCAAAGTAATTTAAAGCAATATATAATTACTGTGGGGCTGAAAGGTCCCACTTTACAGAGCAGTAGCAGCTGTATGAGATGTAGCCCATCTCCCAGGATGATAGCTCTGAAAGCTTCTCCAGCCTCCTTTGCAAGCAAATAGCTTACCCACTTGATCACAAAACAATTCACTGGGGCTCCATAGTATCTGGGGCCCAGCTGTGTCTCTCCCTTGTTCTCCTTGAGGAACAGCACTTCTCCAAGGACAAGGAATCTGCAGTTACTGCTACCAAAGCAAACATCAGTGAAAGGAACAGGATGGGCCCTAGCAGGGTATGTAGGGAGCAATAGAAGCAGAGCCTTCTCATGCTAAGCATAAACCTGATATTAGAAAGATCAGCTCTAATGTGGAGCTCAGTCCTTCATTTATTTGCTGAGAGGATCACCAGAGAGCTTTTCCAGGCATTCGCAATGGTGCAAAGCTGACATTCAGATCCAAAAATCTCTCCTTACATGCATCCAAATTTATGGTTCACCAACACTGCCAACTATGTCTACTGCTTAATCTTCGCATTTTGGATCCAGCTCAGCATGTACCCCATAGTCCATTAGAAAACAATAACCTTTAGCCATCACTGTCCATAACCAGGCTTCAGTTCCCAGATGAAGTTTGGAGTTCCTCTTTGTAATCTTTTCTTTGTGGTAACAGGAGACGCATCGGTTACTGGATATGTGTTCTGAAGCAATGCTGGTAATTAGCAATGACTTTTGTGATCCCTACCTAATTCACCTTGAAAATTATTTTGTTATTACTTGAAGTTATCTGTTCTCTCTCTCAAAACTCTCATTCAGTATACACCTGATAAACCTCCCTTCGAGCATGTACATTACTCAAATAACTGTTTTAACAAGTATTACATATTGATAAGTTAAGAGGTGACTGTTGATTAATAAGTAAACAGATGGCTTTTCTCCAGAAGTCATATCCAGAATGACAGAACTTAGGAAGAGAAACAGCTTTAGTGATCAAGTAAGTTATTAGGTCTGGAAAACAGCAGAAGCCCACTCAATTGTTTACCATTTCAGAATGCTCAACATGAAGTCTTGTTCCCATATCCTGTTCCTGTACTCTGACTAAGCTGATTTTCATGTTTCTCTAATGTTCATTTGTGATAACTTTGAGCTATAAAGCAGAACATCTCCAAGCTCAGGAAGCCATACATGCTGCACTTGCTAAATCTGATTCCCTGCCCAGTCACCAGCAAAAACGATAGGAATCCAACCCCTGCCTTCAGCAGGAACAAAGCTATCCTGGTTGGATTTGTCTTACATGAAAAGCAAACCCAAACTTTACAGTCAGCCTCACAACACAATAGGTGCCGGCCTGTAAGTACAGTTACACGTCTCAGATCTTAAAAAATCAGAAGATAAAAGTAGTAAGAACTTTTTTTTTTCATTTATTAGACTATTTTGACACACAGATTTGCTGTCCAAGGCAGGTGCCTCACAACCACAGAGATCAGTGTGTTCTGCCTAGGTTGAGCCTGCATGAAGGGAAGGGATTGTGCAAAATCATCCTGTGCAAAAAATGTCTATGCCTATGGCGTGGTTTCCCAGAGTTGACAAAACAACACAGTTCCTACCTGTGCCCTGTGATTCAAAGGAGAAGCCTCCTATTATGCTGGTGAGACCGCACACTGACAGAGAAAATGTCAGGGTAAAAAAACAGCAAAGCTCTTTTATGCTCTTGAATGAGCTATAATTACTGCGTTGTCTAGAAAAGTAGCTCAATTAACAGAGATACATGCATGGGGGATTACTGTGGTAAAGAACACTCTCCTTCTAATGACTTTCTACAGAAATTTTTACTCAGAGGGGATTTTAAACATATTAAATGCTGGGCAAAGAGAGAATTGAAGGTAAAGCACAGCTGCATTATTCAATTTTGAAAGAACAATTTATATTACTGGAACATTTAGAAACAATTCGGGCAGAGATAATAAATGCTTAATGACTGTCAATAAATGGTTGGTCAGTGGTTATGACAGTTAAGAATCTAAGAGGTCCACAGATTTACTAATGCGATGGAATTATACCACATAAAAAGTACATGCTACTCCTGTTAGCAATATGCTTTTAACACCTCTTTATTTTTCTTTAACCTTTTCCAACTATTTATAAAGATGAACTGAATCGTTATTAAAAAAAAAAATCATTGGGTCCTGTTGGTACAATGTTTTTGAACTCCTGCTATTCACTTTCGGCTGCAGACAAAGGCCAGAGGTCAGTCACACCAGTGACATACTGGTCTGGTGTGTCAGGAAGGACAGCTGAAGCAGACACTTGTTATTTATTCTCTGATGGCTTTTTCAGTTTGCATTGGCCTTTGTACATCTGTGGTCCCTCCAGGTTAGTCCAAGAGGGAATTCTACCTGCCTCTGCAGCATTATGGTCCTCTCTATAGTCCACTTTCTCCTCCCTGCACATTCTACCTTCCTTGCTTGCACTGCAAAGTCACAGCTGCCCTCCACGATTGCAGGGATGGATTCAGAATCCATCTCCACCAAAGCAATACATCGAGGACACTCCTTCATGGCTGGGAAGCACCATTCCACGGTCACTGTCAGCCTTTATTTAGCTGTAAATGTGATTCACTCTCCCTGCTATGCTGCTGACCTTTTCAGAATTACACCCACAGCTCAGCCTGAAGCCTATAAGCTTTTGGTGTGAAGGGAAATAAACCCTCCTTAGCCCATTGCAGGACTTTCTAATTATATCTAAAATGTCTTTGCTCTTATGGCAGATCTGGGTGGTCACTGTATGATGGAGCTGATACACACAAAAGCTCCTCCCCACATCTGTGGGAGCTACAGACTGTTCTAGAATAGGCTGACAATGTCAGGTTTATTTCTGAGGACAGGTGGATGCAGATGCCACCTGCATAATATGTTCAATATTCCTATTACCCTACTGCTGGGAAATACAGACATAGATGACACAACTGAGGTGTCCCAGCTTTATTACACACGAGCTATTGTCCAGATCTTCAGCACTGAATCAAAACCCAAGACAACAGAGTCAACAGGGACCAAATGTTGTTTTAGGATAAGGAAAATTGCATCCTAAACTCTACTGATGCCACTGACCAGCTCTTTCCCTGGATATAATGGGTAGGCAGGGACAGTTGCTCAGATCTGGGTGTTCATGTTGCAGATAAACACATTACCCAAGCGAATTTCACCCTTGTTTATTAACTACCGATGGAAGAGAAACAAGATTTCCCACTGCAATTTCAACCTGCTTTGAAGGGCTATGTTGACTTCTGGGGTTTAATCTCCCACTGCTGTATAAAATGCTGTTGGTTTCATGAGCTCTACACTGGACAATGGTTTTGTGAGTGTCTTATACCTTCCCCGCCCTGTAAATACCAAAGCAAAGATTTTTCACAGTTTTTTTTTTTTTTTATGCAACCAGGCTCCTTGTTGTAACAAAAACTAATTAAGACAAGATATTGTTAGGAAGATTCAATTTTTTACACAACAGGGAAGATACTGATTGACAAAAGTCAATCAGCAAATCTTGCAGTTGTTAACCCTTTTCCTTAGATGCCCGGATAGATAGATGTATATTCTCTCCCATCTAGTCACTAATGTAGCTGCATAAGCTTCATGGGGTGACTCCAAATTTACCTAGTAAATACACTGACAGTCCTGCAAGACTGGAACAGGAGTAAATTTTCTTTAACTCCTGGCTGAATAACCAACTATGCCAATTTTAAAACACATGATCTGTTTCTTTTACTCTTTCAGGTCACAGACAAGACTTGATAGTTCCAAATAATCTTCTGACAAATTGAGGCAACTGACCTATGTTGCTTTGTTAAAGACCCTGTGCTATTTCATTGGAATGAAAATTGCACAAATACCTGACCATAAGTCAGGAAATGTAACAATTTCATGTTCTAGTGCATAATTCCCCCTACATGGTGCTCAAGAAATGTATTGCCTGCAAGAAACTCTGGTGTTATCTGCTGTGTACAGGAAAGCCAAAAGTGAAAGCTGAGGCTGCAAGAAGAACATGTGTATAGTCAAGTCTACACTGCCTGTCAGGCTCACAAGGAGGAAGGAGAGCAAGGCTCAGTCCTACAGCAATCCAGGCTTTCAATAATCCTTCTTTCTGCATGAATGGAGGAGGCAGCTTTTCTACCCATAGAAGAAAAGCCTTCCTTTGAGGTGAAATGCTTCCCTTCTACTAGGATATTGTTGAGAAAATCTGGGCCAGACATTCACTGCTTCTGACTCCACCTCCCTACCATGGAGGAAACCTCTGAACTCAGGGTTGTCTGACGTCCTCAGTTCCTCCTCAAGGACTTGATTTCCCTGAGGATCCCACTTGGGATGACTTGGGATTCCACTTGGTCTCTCTCGAGATCCAAAATACTTGAGTGGCATTCTCAGCAGTGTCAAACATCCTGGGCATAGGTGGGGGCTGCAGGACACCGTCACTCAGGAGAAGGAAAGGTTCACTCCAGTGCCTTAGGAATTGAACAGATCTGGTCCCAGACTCAACGTGGGCAGCTTTAAGCACCTACCTACATTGTGTGAAATAAGGATATTGTCACTTTAGGCTCTATTATAAGCCTGTACTGTCAATTTGGTTTGGTTTTAGTTCCAAGAACATCCTTCGCGCACTGGTGATGACCAAAAAGAAAACATAGATGGACTCACAGATTGCTCTGTAGTGCTTCAGTTGGGGTGATTTAGGCTTGAGACACACAGCAGGAGCTCATGAAAACCTGCGCAAACTCAGTTCCCGACCCTTGAGAACCTCAACACCGTGCTTTTCAAATGAGAGCTGAATGGATCCCTGAAAGGTAACGCTAATACCTGCTGGAAAAGAATTCCATTACTAAAACGTTCTATTACTGGCCTTAGCTCAAGATTATGGGTGTGTTATCCTTGACAGTCAGAGACTGTCTGTTCAACACAGTTCAAATTGAGGATAGGGGTGATCTGGGGAAATTATTCATATTTTTTTCAGATTCAGGTATTTATTTGATTTCTGTCTCTACTCATTAGGAAGCGAATCAAAGGCAGATCCACATACACAGTTTCTAAACTGCTGCTGTGAAAAGAGATAGCAAGATAATTAAATTGCATGCTATACTTGAGCTAGAACAGAAACTTTCTGTGTTCCTTAGGTTGTTAAATTGGCCAATACTCAAACTTCTGTTAGTTTTAGGTAAACTATAAAGGCTCCTCAGAGAATGCACAAGTTATTCTTTAAAAGTCCTTATCCTATCTTTAAATTCAGAGAGCACATCTCTTTAGGATTAGCTCCACTGCATGCAGTCCCTTTACAGAACCCTACAGAGCTAAAGAGTGCTGATCCTGAAATGCCAGGTCTTGCTTCCCGTCAAGTCCTTTGTTTTGTTCTTCCTGCATGCTGTTGGCCTGTATACTTCATATACCAAATTATTTTTTTTAACTAATTCCAGATTCAGTAATCATTACATCTCTTAAAATTCAACCATTAGCAAGATGTGAGCAACAGAAAATGCCCAGCAAACAAGAGCTGCAGTTTCCTCTAAAGAATAATCAAATTTCAGACAAAAGTGATCTGTTTTTCATGGCATCCATATATCCATTTTTAGCCCTTTCCTGTGTTTCAGCTCTTCCCTTTTGTAGCTACTTAGCCTTAATTCTGTCTCGAAATGTTAAATGTTCAAGCTGAAACCTGGCTGCCCTGGAGTTACACTAGTTAAAAATGTATCTGAATTAAAAATGGCATACATTGGGGAAAATCAGATATAAAGTAACAGCTGCGGATTTTTTTGACTGTCATAGAGATAATATTCTCTACAGTAGCCAGTTTGGGGCTGTGGTTTGGATTTCTGATGAAAACAGTGCTGATAACGCAGAGATGTTTTTGTTACTGCTGGGCAGGGCTTACACAGAGTCAAGGACCTTTCTGCTCCTCACCCCACCAGCGAGGAGGCTGAGGGTGCACCAGGAGTTGGAAGGAGATACAGACTGGACAGCTGACCCCAGCTGACCAAAGGGATGTTCCATACCATAGGTCAGCATATAAATTTGAGGGAGAAGGAAGAGAAAGTGGTAGAACAGCTAATCATTGCTTTTTTTGGAAAGCATGCTTCCCTTGTTCACAAACATGCATTTGTAAGCATTGTAAAAATAACAGATTTGTAAACCAACCAAGTAAATAGAAGAAAGGAAAAAAAACAAAACAAAACAACAAAACCCAGGAAAACTTTATTTTTTTACATTCTAAGTTTTCAAGTCTGCAAATCTAAACCTGGGTGTTTCAGGCAGATTTTATCAAAATGAAAGATACTTTATTCTCTTACGTGTTGAATGAATGCTTTATAATTTGCTGCCTAACTCATTACAGTCATTACAAGGTAGATTCTCATTTCATATATTCATATATAGAGATCTATCAGTTTGCTAAGTATTAATTTATACACTGAAGTTTAGGTAAGTACCACTGTTATTTGTTTTATGCAGCATTGAGCACCCATAGTTATTTTCGATGACAGGATACAAAAGATGCTGGAACGACTTTTGGGAACAAGACCGTGTCTATCTCTATAGCTGATCCAGCTCAGGTGCTACTCTTTATTTGCCTACATTATCTTCTAGCTATACTCCCTCAAGGATAATTTTTCTGAATTAAATAGGAGATATTCAGCATATGCAACCCTGGTCTCTGTTGGGACAGGCTGTGAGATTGCTAACTGGCATGGAACATAAAGGCAATCTACTTTGGAGAGCTGTACATCAGGAAATGCTACAAAGTAAAAACAAGTAAAAATGTTTTTCTAATTTCTAAATCAAATCTCTTTGAGATATTATCACACATGGAATGAACATGGAGAGTAAACTAGTTTTGCAGCAATCTGTAATATGTGAATGGGATTGTTACTACTAATAGCATGGGATGGTTACTGTCCTCCTGTGTCTGCCCTTGCTGTAGGAGCATGAGTTTGGTTATTTAGTCAAGGTCAGATTCACATCCACTGCAATTTTCAGAACTTCTGTAGATTTATTTTCTCCCACTTTTATTTGCATAGTTGAGACTCTCTGCCTAAGGGCTATATCTGCAACCTTTGCTGCCCTGTAATTTGACCATTTTCTTAAAAAAGTTACCAGATAATTTCTTTTGAATGTGACTCCCACCCACCATTGCGTTCGGTCAATCCCCACTTGGTGGTACCGGCAAACTGCCTAAGCAGGTTCCCTACTTCATCCTCCAGGGCATCAGTGAAAATAATAATAGACCAGACAGGCCAGTCAGCTCTTTAATCTCACTCACTACAGACCTTCATTCATAATAAACCATTTTTTGTATGTTTTTCAGGCTATTATACACAAGTGTTCAGGCAGTTTTACTTAAACCAAGTATCTCTAGATCTTGCATTATTTATTGTACCACTAACTTGAGTGAGGTGCCTTGCCATGTCTTCAAAATCAAAACCTTAACATTTCTTTCTCTCCAGGTTCATTTAATGTTCTCTTGATTATCCATTCCCTGTCTACATTTTTCCTGAAACACTACCTCTAAGTTTCCCATTTTGTCAGACTGACTCTCCAACACCTTTTTTTCCTTCTGTTGTTTGTCTTTGATGTGGGCTGTTAAGTCTTTTGAGTGCATCTTTTCATTGGTGTTACTGACTCAACTAGTCTACTAGAAAGCCCTTATTCTTTGATTTAAGACTTCCAAAAGAGGACTTACACACACAAATAAAGTGTTTGCACTAAAATCAAATGGGAACCCAGCACAAAAATGTGTTGATTGAGGGAACTTTTGTTCTTTTTTTATATTATAGGTGGGATACTGCAAGAAAGATACCCACCCTGCAAATAAAGTTAACTTCTTGGTATGGATTTGTTTTCACCATAGTTGAAATTTTGCCTGGGCTTAGAACTCAGCCATTTATCCTGGGAAAAAGCCAGTGTTGTCTTGTGTGGAAATCAGTTCAAGAATAAAGAAACATATCTATCCACTCAGGTGCCTTCCTGAATGCTGCATATCTTAAGCTCTTTTTGCAGCAGACATTCAGTCAATACAGCCAGTGGGGCCTGAGGAGGGAGTTGGTCATGCAGACACCAGCTGCTCACCCCAGGGTAAGCTGTATTACTCTCTGGGCTGCACTGATTTCACTGACTGCATATCCAGGGACAGGAGTGGGATCCTTAGGCAAAATGGGCTCATTTCAATTGTCCATGTGGGCCTTTACCCAGTGTCTTTGAGATGATCCAGGGTATTATTCATTTGCTTCTTCCTGGGGTGTCCCATACAGCAGTAAGCTAATACATCACTTCTTCATATGCTGTTCTGTAAAGGTAAAAGCTCTTCACTCTTTTTTAGTCTGGAATACCTAAGCTAGAATAGCTGAACTGGGAAGACAAAACTCTATTTTCGGTGGCCCTTCTCTAGCATATATGTCACACTTCTACATTGACTCAGAAAGCCAGAAAGAGCTGATGCAGTGATGAACATGAGGTCTCTACCCTGCTTGCACCTCTCCCTGTTAAATTGGTTGTAACAACCTGGAGAAAAGCCCTACGTTATGGCCAGGTCCCAGAATCCTTGCCTAGCAGTTTACCCAGAAGCCTGCTTCCTTCTTGGATGCATCCCTTAGGATATCACCCTGCTGTGTACTGGTCTTGCTTTACTACACAGTGGGGACAACTGCACAGAGAAACACTCTGTATGTGTCATGCATCAGCAAAAATGATCAAATTTAATAGGAATGTGTGTCTGAGGAATATGTCAACCATGGAGGCCCTTCTGTCCCCCTGTAAGGCAAATAGCACTCCTCAGAAGTCACTGGCTTAGTAGAATGAGGGTAACTAATGATGCTGTATAGGAATTAACTTTGAGGAGACAAGAGCTTCAGCCTCACCCCGTTGATCAGTTCACCTAAATGACTTATCAGAGGCTCAAAAAAGAAAGAAAAACCTGTAAAAAACATCTTCCAGAAGTAGATGTGTTCATAAGTAAGTCTTCTCCCTGGATGGCTCTTCACCTGTCACCTTGCCTTGCTTTGCCTGGCTGTTTCTGAGGTTTGACCTATATTTTATGCCAAAAGTGAAGTTCTGTGCTTTTAACAGGAGAGTCACTGATGGTAGTTAAATACCCTTTTGGCTGATATCAGCAGAAAGGTATCCCATTAATCCCATTAATTTGTGCATTAGCAGTGTGAAAGAATGATTGGCTTTAACAAACAAATACGATGACCCACAGTCTCTGAGGATACTGTGTGCTAAATAAGCTTCCTCAAATTTTCAGATTTTTTTGGAATGAACGCCCAGATTCATAAAGGTATTTTACTGCCTGAATCTCACTGAAATTCATGGGAGGTCAGAGCAATGGTGCTATTGTGAATCTTGGCCAATGTGCCTGAACTCCAGTCCAGCTGCCAAGGACTAGAGGCAGTGGCAAACTTCCCATAAAGATCAGTGGAACAGGCTTCAAGAGACTGTTATTGTTAAACCCTAATGTTAAGGCAACTCCTCAGCTGAAGTAAATTGTTCCAGGCTTGTAGAAGTCAGTGGATCTTGCACAACTGAAACAAGCAGGGACTCACCCCATTTCTTTCACTGTTTTGTGAGTTGGCTGTCATGGTTTTCTTAACGGGGCTGTTGGCAGAGACCACAGTTGGACTGTGGACTGTTGGGACTGTTCCTGGGAATAGTGAGACAGGTGGAGCAATCTCTGTGCGTTTTCCTTACCAGAACACACTCCCATGGAAATGGAAACTCCATGCAAATGGAAATGCCAAGAGAAGATCTTAAGGGTCCCTTCCAACAAAAGCAGGAAGACAGAGAGATAGAGAGGTCTGAGATACCCTCACATTTGCTGAAGTCTCCAAGATATTAGAATCTTCCCACAGACACTTTGAAAAAGTGGATCAGTAAGTAAGAAGCTACAAATCCAGCTGAAAAACAGTACCAGGTTGTAGCATGCCTCCCCATCAGTTTCCCTCTAGAACATTAGGTAATCAGCTTTTAAATATTTTATTTGCTGTGAATTTCAAGAATTTCCCCAGCATGCTGAAATGTGTCAAGGATTGTGGCTTTTGATATTTAAGCCAAACCCCGATAATCTGTTGACCTGTCAAATATGACACTCCAAGTGTTTAATAATAATTTTTAAAATCCTGTAAAACTCAGTTTAGAAAATATTCCTCTTAAACAGACACTGGTGGCTGCTTTAAACCCCTCACTTAAGGGATGTGTGGAAGAGAATTAGAGATAAGACCAAAGCCAACACATCCTTTGAGTACTGTGATCAAAGTACATAAAAGATACTTCAGCAGAAGTATTTTGCTGTCAAAATAGTGCTGCTACCCTAAAGCTCTCACAGTGCACCACTGGAGAAACTACTGAAGCACTGCTTTCTTTAAAACACCAGCCTCTCACCAGTACAAAGCACAGTGGTGAGGCCCAAACCCCACAAACACCAGTGGAAGTCTGACCAATTGATAAGGGGGGGCTGTGGGTCAGATTGCTTATGGCCTGATTGGGCCGTTCATTTAAAATTTTTACAGGGAAGGA
The DNA here is from genome assembly GCF_001715985.3 of Manacus vitellinus. NCBI lineage: Eukaryota > Metazoa > Chordata > Aves > Passeriformes > Pipridae > Manacus > Manacus vitellinus. The sequence goes on along the minus strand of NW_021939396.1, from coordinate 7,422,288 downwards.
ATGTGTCACTAGTCCCATTGATGGGAACAGATTACTCCTGGCATGTTGAATCGCCTACACACAATTCCAGAGAAGCCAGAATGGGTTGGCAACAGTGTAAATTTGTACCAGCACCTCCAGGGAATAAGAGCATTTTTCAGACCTGAGTTGCAGGACAGATGAACTCCTAAATTGCTGTTCCCATCATTGAATGTATCTGTGGGTATATGCACAAGCAATGTGATGGTAACAGTCCTCCTTGTCTCCTCAAGTAAACACTTATTTTAGATATCTAAAATTTTTTTTAAGACCTAAGCACATTGGAGCTGAACTAGAGACTAAAGAGACTGGGGTCTTTTAAAAGCCTACACTAATAGACAGCAGAATAATAATTTGAGTTTGCTGAATCTGAGGATGGGCCTTAGGTAGCAGACTCCATCGTTGTTGCAATCACAAACACGACCACATTGAAAAGGTAATCAGAAAGGGAATTTGGTAATATACAATATGAGCTTGATTAATAGAAAAAGATTGATCAAATTTTGTATTTCTAACTCAATTAACAAACAAATTTAAATGACCTTCCTAGTTGGAAGTAAATGCCATCTTAAATTATTTCCACTTTAATTAATCAAGGTGGCAATTAGTAAAACTGGTGTCTTGTGGAATTAGCAGGGATTTAGAATGAGTTATATTTGTACCAGGAAAGTGCTCGTGATTTGTGTTTTCTGAATAAATAGGGAAAGAAGAGGTTCCTGAGGGATCCAGTGATGGCTAAAAATTAATGCCTGTGTACTAGAAATGCAAATCAAATCCTAAGCCAAGAGCATGGACCAGTGTGCTACTGTCTTCTGCCAACTGCAATAAAGCCTGGACAGAAAAAAATCCTAAAATTGCTCACATTTGAAAGGGGTTATTTCTGAGCTCTCTAATGCCCATATATGTGCCCAGAATAGCCTGAGTCAGGGAAAGAAGGCAAGCTAGGACAGAAGGTATTTGAAGTGTGTTCTTCATCTTGTTTGGTTTCCTTATCTTTCCTGTGTGATGTTCAGTTCTGGCTGGACATTGTTTCTCTCTAGATTGGTTAAGCCTCTCTGTGCAGATGGTGTGCCATGTCACCTCCACACAGAGGAGCCTTACCCTCAGCTCAGAAATACAACACATTGTCTCCAACAAGAAAACTGGCTTGGACTACAGGGCTGATGTGCACATAGCATCTTTCGCTAAAATAACGTTCCTAAAGCATATCAGAACTGCTATATCAAGACAGAGAACAAAGAGAGAGTATATGCAAACAGTAAGAAGACAAATGCTCCTTTTAAGGTCTATCTGAGGGGAGACTAAGCCTGGTTATCTCTGAGAGCAGCATATCAAAATGAAACCTTGTGGGCAGTGCACCAAACTATGTTTCAGAGCAGCACCCTGTGAGCAGTCACTCCCAGCTGGGCTCCACACAGGAGCTGCCTTACACTGCAAGCAGGTGGAAACCTCAAGGTTTTAAACTTCTTTAACAATTGCCTTCTCTCACTCTGTTTCTGGTCCCTGAGAGGGAAGAACAGGGCAAAATGAATTAGGAAATGCCGGTCCCTCTTCTTCTTGGCTACAGGTGCTCCTTCACAACCTGTCGTTGTGATTCTGCACATGGATCACAAAAAATAACTATGGGATGTGCAAGTGAATACAGCAGGACATGGTTAAATGCTCTCTTCTATTTCTATTTCAAAAGAAATGTCCCGCAAGATTTTTTAATTTAAGTTTTTCAAATGCTGACACATCTGTATTTGAAAGCTTCATTCTGTGTGTTAGTAAAATTGAGAAAGTTATTTCTTCATTGCTCTGTGATAAAATTTGCCAGAATAGTCAAATGTTTTTCTGAATATTCAGTATTCATTGGATTTCTGATACTGTTAGTGAAAATATGAGCATGACCAATAAGTACTTGAGGTGAGACAAGAAGTTTATGTGCAAGAGAGATCTTTCAAACCCTGATGGGAAATTTCTGAGATCTACAGCTTCTTCCTGAAAATTCCCCTTGCCGTAAATGGTGGTGATGCACTGAGTGCATCCAAAATAACAGCAATTTCCATGGAGGTTGACTGTCAAGCACACAAATACAGACAGCTTCTGTGAGGCTGATGTTGCCAAGCAAGTTCTTAATTTAATAGGTAATAAGAGACCAGCCATACTGGCTCAGAGCATGTGTGTAAACAGTGAACAAGAGCTTTATATTGTATTTGGATTTGGTAAGGGCAGAGGGAACATCATATGGCCATATGCAGCTAATGAGATGAGGGACTATATTCAAGACTTCAAAACAAAAGTGAGAATGACAGAGTCAATATGAAGGGTTTAAGTCAATTTACTAAGGGCTTATTTGTGTCAGAGAATCAGGTTCCCAGCCCACACTTGTGAAAAATGCTCAGGACAACCAACATATACGATGTGTCACAAAAAGATGAGAGAAAGCAGTAGAAGTGATTCCTTCTAGCTTAACCAGGGGAAATGCTCCAGCCTCAGCTCAGGTGTCAGATCAGGGTTTTATTCCCATGTTGAGTCAGAGGAGAGCAGGCAGACAGGTGCATCTGGCTACTCAAGAACCACTGTTATTCACCATTCAGGAACAGCACATCACACTGTGCCTCAGATTTATGCACTAGGAAAAGCTACCAGGTAAAAACAACCCTATGAAATCCCCTCACTTCTAGACATATTTGTGCCCCTTCCTGGGCTTGTGTTTTAAGGCTGTTCACCTTGATCTTTTCCAGAAGACATCAGCCTTCAATACATCGGGAGGCTGCAGATATATGCAATGTCACAAACCATTTACATCTGACCCACACAGATCCTGATGCAAAGCGCAGTGAAGTCAAGGACAGACTTTTGTTTCTTTCCAGTGGCACTGGAGCAGGTTTGTGAAACTCAAACTTGCAGTGAGAGAGAAGAGCCTGAAAGGGTGGTTACCCCTGAATTGAAAACACATTGCTTTTACCTTTCTGCTTTTAGAGGTAGTTGAACATGTTTTTGCAATCTAAAATTATGTTTTCACCCCAGAAACCAGGAGACAGAGACACCCTTCTATACAGCCCAACTAGGACACACAAGCCTTGGGCAGTGATGCATTAGTCACAAACATTAATATTGGTGCAAAAAGCAGGAGGAGGGCTCAGGAGGTCTGAAATTTTGTTAATTCTAAGTCAGCAGCAACCTTTCACATTGCAAATTACTCTTGTTTATTCATGTGGTTAGCTTCTGCTTGCAGCTTGTTTTCCTTTGAGATCTGGTGATTGAAGCTGGAAAATCTCAGGTTTGGGAAGGTCTGTTTCAATGGGTCTGACAGACAACAACAGCAGCAGAAGAATTAAATGAAGAATTAAATAACAAACAAGAGCTGCGAAGTCAACCTACTCAGCCCCCAAACTAAATATTTTTGGGACGTTCTTGACTCCTGTCATTACTTCTCTTGTTCAAACAGAAGAGAGCAGGAGAGAGGCAATCACTGACTACCAAAACGCCTATGACACGTGCAGCTGGTGAGCCAGAACAGTGACCAGCTGATTTCCTGGAGATGCTGGTCTGGAGGGATGGAAATCAGAAGAGAAGTTGCACATTGGCTGGAGCCACAGTGCCCTGGGGGATGTAAAAGGGAAGGGAGTTTCACAGAAATGACCATTTCTCTCCATGTTCATGGCCATGTCCTCTCTCTTGTCACCGAGCAAGGTACATGGCTTGATTTTCAGACATGCCCTGTCACAGAACTGATAGTTTGGATCAGAGCTATGCTGGCCCTCAGGAGAATGAGTAAGGGGAGAATGAACAAGAGGGGGAAAGCAGTGCAAACATTTCATAGTAAAGTATTGTCAGATTTTGAAATGTCTTTGGAAACCAGCATCCCTCATTTTCCTCTGCAGGTAATTGCTACACAGAGCCTTTGACATCAAATACAACAGCCTTTAGGGAAGAAAAAGAGAAGATGGGAATGATCTCTGTTGTTCTTATTTGGGTCATAGGTAGTTTTTTTGGACAGAATAACAACAGGATATACATAGGGGAGAAAAAAGAACAGCAAAGATAAAACCTGCCATTTCTGATTGTGGTGCTAACTCTTGTAAACATACTCACTGTAGGAGACAGACAGACACAACATACTTTCAGGCCACCTGGAGACCTGGCAAACTTATGTCATTATGGTGCTCTTTAGAACATTGCTGTTTAGCTGCCTTTTTGGTGATGAGTTCACAGCCAAATGTTCTCTGAGCATGATCCATTTTTTAAGCACATGGCAAGAAAAGATGAGAAAGAGAAAAAGTAAGTGTAGAAAGGGAAAGAAAACATAAGATAAAGAGAGATAGTATAATCGCTATTCCTTGAGTTGTTCAAGTCAATTGACAAAGGAGGAAAAAAAGCTAAACAGATTTCTTCACATACAACTTGCCCAGTTGTGTCTCAATATGAATATATGAAAGTTCAGCAACATCTATGATGTTTGGAGTTCGGCGGATGGAGGAAATAATGACTCTCATCCTTTCTACCTCTTCCCCAGTTATCATTCCCATAATTTCAAACAAATAAGCCCCAAAAAACTTATTAGGTGACGCACGGGAACAGGCTTCCCAGCAAAGTTGTGGACGCCCCATCCCTGGAAGTGTTCAAAGCCAAGCTGGATGGGACCCTGGGCAACCCGATTTAGTGACTGGCATCCCTGCCCATGGTAGAGTGGCTGGAACTAAGTGATCTTTATGGCTCCTTCCAACCCAAATAATTCTATGATTCTATGAAAAACGTTATATGTTCCACTGGCTCATTTTCTTCTTTGTCAGTTAGTCCTACTTCCCAATACACCAGTTTTAGTCTGTTGATTTCCAGCTCAGCACTTCTCTTGTTTACAAAACAAGATTTCAGCACTGTCCTTGATTGGCATCCATAGATCCTCTATTTGGGTAAAGCTAATCTATCTTTAGCTCTTGCTGACATATTTGAACATTCCTCAGTATCAATCTGAATCAGTGTTTAATTACTTTGGATGATGTGAATGCTAGACCTCTACAGTAGCGTTATGTTCTTTGCTCTAGCTTCCTCTATGGTCTAGGAAACCATCTGAATCCTGTAGTATTATTTTCTAGCTGAAAAATTTGGAATATACACAAAAGTCCCATCTGCTCTAGGAATTCTGTTAGTGATCAGAGAAGTGATACCAGGAGCATGCTGAAATCTCTTCAAAAGTATCCATTCTTATGAGGGAGCAGATGCTTTACAACCTGGCTGTAGTCCTGATCAACTTGAGTTAGACTAGTTTGGTATCTAATTTAGGACAGCATTGTACTAGCCTTGAAAAAAACCTACTGGCAAAACCTGTTTGACCCAGTGAACTCTGCATTCCTCCTTGTTTCTTTGCTGGTTTGAGATGATAATGGTAGGGAATGGTTTGCATACCATAACAGTGAGTGAGGACTCTTAAGATCCAAAACAAACCCCATACCCAATGTGGGGCCAGGGGTTGACTTTTAAACATCTTTTTGTTTAATTAATCAAAGAGGAACTTGCTCTTCCCAAGAATTCTCAGATCCAGGGTTGGTGAGGTGAGTTGGATCTTTTGAAATGAGAAATACAGCACCTTTTTGGTCTGGAAGCTGCTCCTAAGCACCTGACAGAAAATAGCTACCAACTGACCCCAACCATCAGGAAGTAAATCCCCATCCCCAGCATGCCTGGTCTCTGCTGTCAGCTGATCAATAAAATCCATGACCAGCATAAAGAGGATGGGGGGAATCATGGTCAGGCACAGGATGGCTGAAACTCCTGCCTGTCTTAAGGCACAGAGGTGGCGAGTCAAAAGGTGCACTGGAATCAAGTGCAGGTTTCCATTATAGTGGGGTCTTACTCTCATCATCAATATTCAATATCAATGCATTTCACCGATGTTAAGGAGAAATATTATCTTTTCTTTGAAAAAAATTCTCACAATGTCTAAGATCTTTTTTTCTTCTTTATTTTAATGTTATAAGAAAAGAATTAAAAAATCAGGGAAGAGGATCCCCATTCTTATTTTGGGATATAAATTTTAGCATAGCATTTTCTTTTATGTTCTGTCACTACCCATTTTTCTGAATTATTTCTATTTTAAGTAGCCTAATTATAAGAATTTCTCATTTATGCTATAATTAGGGTGCCTCTGTTAAGAAATCATCTTTATTTACTTTTCAGATACGCAATGAGGAACAATTATATAATGATAGCAAAGGTTATTGAGGATGGAAGTGCCAAGGCACATCAGTATTACTGCTTAATTCTAGTCACGCATTGGCAACAGACTATACAACCCAGATTACTAAAATTTCACTGATTCTCAAAATAATAGTTCCTCTGTGTTTATTTTCTTCCCTTAGGAGTATAGAGTCTTGCTCTGGAAGCTTTTTCAATATTATATTATAGTAATATATATTATATTGGGTACTAGTTCTCAATTTTTTTCTGATTGCACACTGATACTTAACTGGGATGGTTGCCTCTGCAACACTATGTCTAGGTGGGGTCACTGATGTTCCAGAAAAAGCAGTCCATGTTAAAGCAAGTCAAAGACAAATTACATGCAGAGGAAAATAGAGGCTCATCTAAGAAGAGAGTACCAGGTAATAATCTGGTTGGTTTAGCTAAATTAAAGTTTTTTGATTCATCAGGAGAGTAAATAGAAGGGAGCCAAATGAAGGATTCAAACCCTAAGCCAACATCAGCAAAAGGTAGGGGGAATAAAAGAGTATATAGACAAAGGTTTTCAAGTATCAGATAGGAAGCTCCATAACTGACATTCATTTTGGAGTTATGAGAGTGAAATATTTAAAACCTTTTCAGATTGAGCTTGATATCTGCGAGTAAGGAGTTGTATGAAATAGCAGCAACTGGAATTGGTCTTGGGTAACTCTCTTAGGTGTCTCCAGTCCATAAACATAGTCCTTATTCTGAAAATGTCTGAATGAGATGAACAAGAAGATGTATGAAAGAGGCAGACATAAGGAGAACCCGTCAGTAAATATGCTCAATTTGCAAGTGAAATGATCCCCACATACATGCACCAAATGCCAGCCTTGCAGATGTAACTGGAGATCTGAAAGTCAAATTGTGACCTTTCTGCCTCCTTCCCCTTTACCAGGAATAAAGATATTTGTGATCAGAATTTAGCTGATTTGAGGGGTTTTTTTGGTAGTGATGCATGAGGCAGAATATCATCATCTCCTTTATCTAGAGACATGTTCACTCTGTGAAAGTCAGATTCAGAGTGTGGCAGACGATAAATGTGCCTGAATCACACAGAAAAGCCAGATCTAATGACTCACAAAATACTATTTTTACCCAGACCCCTGGGTTCTTCTTTTATTTTTACAGCCACTTATTGTAGAATTTGTGTTTAAATCCACTACAAGATAGCTCAGAAAGGCAATATGGGTCAAATTAGAGGCTCGGATGAGTTTTCACTGTGTGACTGATTCAAGGCAAAGGCACCTAGCAAAGCACAGAAGACAGACAACTGTCTGATTAACCTTGCTCTGTTATGTGAATTCACTGCTGAACACTCCAACATATCCTCTCTACAGAAATGCCTATGGTGATGCCTCCATGTATCACCTACACAGCAGCTTTAGTAATGGCAGAAGTTGTCCTAGATGACCTAACAGGTATTTTTCAAATGCAGACTCTATGAATCTAAGATGAAACTACTAATCAGAGACAGAGAAAAAAATATACTGGAATAAAAGGAGGGCAAAATGGGTCACAAGAAGTAAATTAGAAGTATGATGTCAGTGCTGCCTATAATGTGTTCTAATAATAAATTAATCAACTGCATGATGAAAACCTATGGGGAATTCTGTTAACATAAACTAGGCAAAATCTGACTTTGAACGTCTTTCATAGAGCAATTTCCTGGGTTAGTATGTAGGTCAAATGACACACTGAAGCTCAGCATTCACTAGAATGGCAAAATGAATCATACAGCAACTCCAGGCTCTTTTAGTCAATAATCCATTAATGTAGAGAAGCTGTGCTTGATTCATAGCTACAGACATCTGGGGGCATGATTCTGCTGTCATTGGAAGAATGGAACATAACTCAGAGAAAGTTAAAGGAAAATGCAGCAACTGACCCCTCTGTGAGACAATGTCTGCAAGGAAAGTGGAAAGCTGTAGTTCTTCCTGCAACTCTCAATCACAGACACAAACACAGAAAAAAAAAAAAAAAAAAAGGATGTTTCTAGCATTGATTCGAAGGCCACAGCATCCTAAAGACAGAATTCTGAGAGCTGTCAAGTATCTGGCCTTTCACTGTGGTTTGACAATAACTTCACTTCCAGAAAAAAACATGGACCATTTCTCAAAATCAATAAACCTCAGGCAGGGTTCGGATGGCAGGTAGATAAGGATGGACAGGTTGGTCATCATAGCAAGGAGAATAAAATACAGTGTACAAACTAATCTCACCTATTTCAACTAAAGGAAAAAATAATCACAAAAACCCAACAACTAAATAAACCTAACAACAAAAAAAAACTAAACCAAAGATTTATTCTCACACTGAATATTATAAAATAATGGCATCCATTATTGCTTCTGAAGGAAATTATTTTTTCAAGTTTGAGAGGGGTAATGTAGGGCATATACTTGATGATTTTTATAGTTGTGGAAAACAGGCATTGGAATTTAGGTAGCTAAACTAGTCTATATCCAATCTATCTCACTCTCATATTCAGAGGAATCTGGTTTTTTATATGATCCAAATTTATATGCCTATGGACACAGTCAAGAAAATGACCTTAAGAAAGCAGGGGTTTTTTTAAGTGTCTTCAGTCAAATTGCTTACATACTTTCCAATTTGTTTTACAGGGAGAATCATAAAAAATAGGACTGGAAAGGTCTTTTAGGGGGTCATTAAGTGTACACTCATGTACTATAATTCACTCTTATCCAAACTTCTTCCAATTACAGCATTCAGTAAAATATATAATTTAGATGTGTCAGCTGCTCATGGTACACTATTTTATTTTTCTAATGTAATCCTTCCAAGGTCCTTGCTTTCGGTTGAACTTTAAAATATAAAATCAACACATTTACTGAATTTAAAACATCTTATGGAAATATTTTTACATGTTCAATTCTCCTCATTTCAGAACAGAGGACATGAACCTAATGCACTTTTAGACAGACTGTAAAAACTCTAGACAATAAAAACCTTGGAGAGGACCTGGGAGAAACTAAAGCAGCATTATTGGCACTACTGAGCCTGAGAGCTTGAGCAGAATAGGAAACAGCGCAGCAAGGCTTTGTACATTAATACTTTCATCACTATCTTTACTTTCTCACTGAAGAGAGACAAATTTCTGGAACAATTTTCATTATGACCTTGCAGATGAGACAAAAAAACTATCCAGGCACCAAAGCAGTGAGTATGCCTTCACTGGGTTTGCAACTAAATGGTATTTTTAGCCTGAAATGGGCACCAATACACACAAAACACAAAGCTTGAAGATATCTTCTTCAGAGCCAAGCAAACAAAAAAGAAGGAAGAAAGTAAAAAAAAAGAAACCAAAACCAGCTTTAAAACAAATTTCCTTCTTTTCAGTGAAGATTTCCATAGTCTCCCTTTTTCTGTATTGCTGTTTGGATCAACATCAGTGACCGTATTTCCTTTCAAACAAAACGGCTCTTGGTCACCACACGGCTCCCTGCAGCACAAGTGCCCTATTTTCTGACTACAAAATCTGCTACTATTCACCTGTCCTAGGGCAGCCAAAAGTCTACTGCTCAATAGTCCTGGTTCCTACTGTGTCTGCCCTACTTTGTGACATCAGGGTATGCTGTTATCAATCTAATCTACCATGACTAAAAGGAGTGATGTTATTAGCATCTTGCATTTCTAACCACAACACGAGTAGCATCTCTAGAGTCTGACTGAGATTCCATTAACAGTTCTTGGGCCATCCTTAAATTCTTGCTGTATCAAAGATTTTCTTTCAGAAGCAGGTCCCGATCCTTTGGGATTGAAAGGTATTCTTTTTTCCTTCTGCATTTCCAGACCCCTGCATGAAATTAAACTTCCGAGGCATATTAGATAACCAACAGCCTTAGTATCAGGTGGTAATGAATAGTATATTTTTAATCTAAAAATGAGAACTCATGGTTCTGCATCCTCAAGTCTTGATATTTGCATGTACTTTGACAACCATTCTGCCTCTCAATGGGAAAATGGTAATCCAACCTCTTTCCCTACAGGGTGATCAACAGTTTGCTTGACAAGAAACTTCAGATCAATTGTGAGATAGCATTCCTCTTACTCCACAGGAAGATCTATAAATGTAGATGTCTGCATCTGAGCAAGTTACCAAAGGCTTCCCTGTAGTCAACAGAGATCTAACCAGGGTGTTCAATGGAAGTTAGGCTGAGATTCAACTTAAATGAATGTTATTATTCATATAATCTATGAGTTATAGGAATAATCATCATACATGATGAGGTGATCTCAAGAAGAGATCAGATGATTGTCACACCTTACCTGCATTAACTATAACAAAAGCCTCAATTAAATCTCAGATGCAGATATCAACATCATAGATACCTAAAGATTTTGTCAGGCAAATATACCCTGGATATCTAAAAGTGTCCTTATATGCCATAAGTTTCAGCTTATGGAGAAAGGCTGATGATGAGAGGATATGTTCAACTGTGTTAGACATCCGCCTTGAGATCACAGCCCCCCAAAAGTACTGGGCTTTGTCCATGGTTATTCCATGAACCTAGATGAGCAGTGCAGATTGGGGACCTACCTATCAAAGAGATTGGGGACCTATCTATCAAAGACAGGTGAGATGAGATCTGCAGTTATGTTCTGGGACTTTAATGGACACAGACACAAAATCCAGTAAAAATAATGCTTTTAACAAATGATTATGCACAGCGAATCAGCCACAGTGTGGTTTCAGTCCAGGAAATGCTGGTTCCTCAATAAATAAGCTGTGCCATATTTTTTTTTCATATAGTACCTCTTTCCTTCTTTGAAAGTTTGGTGGTCACCCTATTTTTAAATGATCATTGAACAGAACAGCTTCTAGTGTCAACACTGTGATTCAATGTCTTCCTTCTTAACAGAATGAGAGGGCCATGGCCAGCTAGAAAATCTGGAAAGAGACCCCCTTGGCTCATCTCTTTTCAGAAAAACACCTCACACTCCTCTCTCCTTGTCCAGCACATATGCAAGTCTCTCTTCAGGCTTCTTAACATTGCTGCCTGCTCTGGCAGTTCTACCTGTCTGCCATTCTGCTCTGAATTTAAAACACAAGACAATCATGACAAATCATAACACCCTCAGTCCTGCCAAAGGTAAAAGAATTAGTACACAGCTAAGATTGCCTTTCTAAGAGCTGTGGTTTTGCAGGTCAAGAACTAAAAAGAGTAGGGAATGGTATCCTTTATTTTGTATGAAGGACTAAAATAGAAATGTGAAGTTTTGTTTCAGCCTTGGTCATATTTAGTTCCAAAATCTATATTCCACTATTGCTACTTTTCTTACTTGAATGACAATAAGTGTCTGTGTTGTCTCACATCTGATAGGTACAAAATATTTCTATCTAATTATTCTTTAAGGTTTGCATGAGAAACTTCATAGAATCATAGAATGGTTTCGGCTGGAAGGGACCTTAAAGAACATCTAGTTCCAACCTCTCTGCCATGGGCATGGACACCTTTCACTAGACCAGGTTGCTCCAAGCCCCATCCAGCCTGGCCTGGAACACTTCCAGGGATGGGGCATAAGATTCTGTTCATGGAAACTGAGGTTGTCAAGCAACATGGAAGAAATAAGGGCCCTGCTTAGCATGGTGTCAGTAGGTGCTGGATGTGGTTCCCTGATTCTCCGTTCCAAGCTCCATGGAGAGCAGCCAGCAGACTGCACACCCACTGAGCACCCAGCAAGCACAACAGCGCTGTGGCAGCTTCTCCCTGCCACAGCCTGGCAGCAGAGCAGCAGGAGCACGAGCTGGCCTGGCACATCGGCTGCTGGGGTGGTTGGCACAGAGCTCTGGAGAGCAGATCGAGTGGGAGCATCTGCCCCTGAAAGCAGGAGAGAAGAAAGGAGAATGGGGATAATACAGACATGCTCTTGGACAGAGCAGAGAATCCTACTGATGCAAGCACAGGCATGAACAAAGGGTCATTCTGCTCCATCCCCTGTAATCCAATCAGCTAATATCCCTTTTTAATTAGCTACAATCAAGTTAGCATAATGAGTGCCTTGTCTGTTTACAAGCTTCATCTGTCCTTTTCCATTCTTGCATCCAAATCTGCAGTGCAGTTAGGGCTGGGTTTTGGCGATATTTGCTAAACAGCTTGACTGAGGGTTGTCCCAACCTCCCTGTTAACCTCAGGGGCACTGAAATGCACCATTCTTAACTATTAGGCATTGATGGAGAATATTACACTACCTTCATTCCTATTCAATGTTTTGTCCTTCAGAGAACATCCCTCACCTCTGGAGGAATATTCATATATTGTCAATAATCTGATCAAATATCTCAGGGATAAGAGAGCCTTGCACAGCCCTTGGACCTGTGCACAAGTAGAGATATGAAGGACATTCAAGGAGCGTTCAGGGGACAGTTAAGAAGAGCAGTTGTCCTTGAAACCTAAAGGGTCACCCATGTTTATTTGTACATAAAAGGCATTAAAATATACAAGATATTTCTGAGACTTAAAGGACATTTGTAGCAATAGTCGAGGACAAAATCTGCTTTGTAATAATTTGCTATGGATCCTCACATTAATGCAACAAAATAATTCATTTCACAGCTCATGATTCTTTGTCAGATTATTGCACAGACTGCTTTTTTATTGCTCAGTTGCTTTTAATTGGTGTACATTGTAGGAAAGGAAATATCAATTCAAGAATGACTTAGAAATGCAAAATAACTAGGTTATTATCCTATTTTACAGTAAGCTTTCTTTTAATAGCCACTCATTTCTGCTGTTCAAGCAGCCCCTGTGAAAAGGGATTTTGTCCTTCAGCCAGAATAAAAGACAACTTGATGCTAAAAATAAAAGAAATGGGAATCACTTTCCGGAGCTGGAATCCTCCCCTGCAAGAAGGCTCTGACAGCACTGAGACTGGTAGAGGAGCTTCACGATGGAACAAAGGCAACAACAGCCCTAAGACATCTCCCCTGCACAGCAGGAGGAAAAATTGATAAGGGTCTCTATTTCTTAGAAAACATCCAGTGGTGATGTGTCTACTCTCAGACTCACTAAAATAAGGCAAACCTTTTCCTCAGCTTCACCAAGCTTAGCCAAAATTTTTTAATGGCCTCCAGTAAGCTGGCACAGCCCAGCTACAGCAGTGCAAATGGGGCCAAAATAATGTTCTGTGGGTTAAAAAGTGAAGTTAATTAAAGCAACAAACTGCCAAAGTTTGTCCTTTATTTTGCACTTTCCTTGTTGTCTCTTTGTCTCTTTTAATTCCCTCCCCCCCCCCCCCCCCCGTTTTCCTGAGCCAATATGTATCTGCTGCTGAGATAAATCAAAACAATTCCTGGCTTCAACAGAGCAGTATTGGTAAGCAGTATCTCGAGATCTGGCAAATACAAAATCTGATATTCCTGTTGTGAAAAATATTTGCCTGCAGACAGTCTGCACCTGCGCTCAGACAAAGAAAATTGCTAAAATGGGAGATTCCTCCCTGTAAACTGTCATCTTTTTAAAACCCAGATAAGAAAGCTGCTTTATGTCACTGCTCAGCCACCAAGTGCACAGCAGCTAATTAAAATGCGCAGCTCCAGCTAGGAAGCTTGTTCTGACTTCTGGCTATAACTGGCAGGTTTCAGCCTGCTCAGATAAAGGGTGATGGGAACATGCAATGTCAGACAGCTTGCTCTCCTCGGCTTTGTTCCTTTTGCTGCACCCATAAGGAGCCAACATGCAAAGAAGGGTCGAAAGTCAGTAGCTGCCCAGTCTTTCTTTTTTTAGATAGCAAACAGCCTTCCTGTTCCACAGCACTCATCCTAACAAGCAAACCTAATTCAGATAAGTGAAAATCAGTTTATTTCTGGTGATGCAAGAAAGCCAGAGAAGTACTATTTACAAGGGCATGTAGTGACAGGACATGGGGAAATGGCTTCAAATTGAAAGAGTGTAGGCTTAGATTTGATATTAGGAAGAAATTCTTTACTGTGAGAGTGTGAGGCACTGGCACAGATTGCCCAGAAAAGCTGTGGATGCCCCATCCCTGGAAGTGCTCAAGGCAAGGCTGAATGGGGCTTTGAACAACCTGATCGAATGGAAGGTGTCCCTGCCCATGGTAGGGGGGTTGGAACTAGATGATCTTTAAGATCCCTTCCAATCCAAACCATTCTATGATTCGATGACTGGTGTTCACAGAGGACAGTGGAAAAGACCAGGAGCAACCTGACTGAGGGTCAGGTACTTGTCTGTGTTATCTGGCATTTCAACATCAATCTTGGATATATCACTCAGAAAACTGCCTCTATCAAGCCAATAACATGAAGCTTTAGAATGTGAACCTGCTTCTAGCCAGGCATCTCTGGAAGACAGTATGACCACACATGCAATGCACCCAGCTGCTGGGTCTAAACACAACAGTGGAGTCAAAGGTGGTGCCCAGCAAGGTCTCATTCCCATTATGTGACTGATGATCGGCAAATAGCATCAACAGTCTCAGAGATATCTTGTATGAAGACATGTCACTTTTAACATGTCTGACATTCTTTAATTTCTCTGCAGCCTCCTTCTCTGGGGTAAACAGAGAGCAAACCAGAGTCAGAAAAAGCCTGAAGCAAAGAAGTGTCTTTCTCTGAGATGTTCTTCACTCCTGCTATGGCTGTGTTGGACATGCAGGAATGCACATTCCTGCTGGTCCCCTGATCTGTACTTAAAAGCAGGTTCACTGTTGCGTTTCACACAGCACCTGCTGCATGACAAGAATTGCTCAGCTGCCATTGGACAGAGTTTAATGAAAGAACCTCTGTAACGTAATTACACAGCAATACATCCCTTCCTGTCTTCCAGGATTAATTGTAAAACACAGGTAAGCTGTAACTCAACACTAATACAGTGGCACCTACAAATATCTCATTGTTAATCCTGAACTCCATGACTCCAAGATGCTCATTAATATGTGAGATGTTTCCACCTTTTCTCACAGTAACAGTTAACTTACAGACTACGGATTGATTCTTGCCTGCTCAAGATCAATCTCCACTTGATTCTTAAATCAAACTTGACACTAGCACCACTTTCTGTGTTGGGTTTTTATTGTTTGGAGGGTTTTTGTTTGTTTGTTTTTACCTCAGCCATTGCAGAGGTACCAGCTCAGATGAAATACTCTTGAAGTGACTCTAAAAGCATGGGGTGGGCCAGACAGAAATACATCAAGACATTCAGAGTCACACTGAATGAAAGAAGCTAGAAATGAGTTCAGAGAAAGGAATGATCTTGATCTGCAAGAAAAAACAATCTCTATTTTAGTGAGGTCTGCCTGCCCTGGTTCCTCTCTAAGGAACTCTAAAGTTCCCTAATCCCTTTCTTGGCAATTCTTCCATATGATGGTATGCTGTTAGCACACAGCAGGGACACAGATTTCCATGATGCAATTTGCTTATTTTTCCTTAGTCCCTCACTTTGTTTGTTTAACTTTGCCTATATGCTTCCCATGGCAATCTCAACTTCGATGACAGGATTATTAACAGTGGTGAGGGTTGATAGGGAGTCTCAAGCAGAGTAAACACAAACATATACTGTTGTAGCACAGTATTTGTTATTGCACGTGTCATGGTAAAGTTTTGTGAAAAAAAAAAAGAAATGTTCCAGTTCTTATAAAGCTGGTCTCATGGGACACAAACTATTCCATCAAGAAGCTCTAAGGGGATATTGTAAATGAGCCTTTTGGCCCTAATGAACTGTTATTTATTACCACTCATGTCCAGAAATATATGTGACACAATAGCAGGATTTAGGGCTAAACTATTCAACTGTCAAGAAAATACCAAAAAATGTAACAGTCATTTAACCTTCCATTCATTTTTATTCATATTTCATGGGTACTGTGATAGTCTTTAACAACATAATCACAGACTAGTTTTCCCACTGGGCCCCGACCTCATTCACTGCACATAAACATGATGTGCACTGACCAGGTAGCTGTTCAAAACTCCAGTTTAATGCCACTATTTAATGGTAACTGCATCATTTTTGTCATGACTCATTCAAATTCTGCACAGTTGGAATTCATTATTCACCTTTTTTTCTGAGTGCATCATGATTGTCCTTAAGTGCTCCAAGAGGGACCTATTTTCATAAGACTTCAAGAACATTAATATCCCCATTTTAAATATGAGGAGCCAGGGTTGAGGGAGATATTGTTAGACACACTGTCAACTTTGAGAGCCCAGTTTGTTATGCCCACAGACTGATCTTTCTGAATACTTAACATTTTTGTGGCATTTCTGTCCACAGTTTGTTACACAGACGCTCATGAACAGAGTGTTTGTCAAAGAGGAGAACTAGTTTATTGGGATCTTGGCACAGGATAGCACTCATGTGAGGAATCAAATCTCTCAAACAGAGGTACTTGCTTGTTGCCACCGATGATGGGAGTCTGTTGTGAATATCCTTGCAACGACATCTTAATCCAGATTGGGTAAGGCTCTTCTGCTCAGTTCCTATATTCCAGCTGGCCTGTGGTTCTTCTGAACACCCCAGCAAACATAATGTATCACTACTTATATATCATTAAAAAACCCTCCAAAATAAATAAACTAAAAAGACTGTCCAATATAATCAATTCTGCACCTGCAAAAATAATTTCTATTTACAAGTGTGTTATCTAAACACAATTTGATCACTTCCAGGAATCTCCTGCCTGGTCATTCTAACCAGGATCACAGAATCATAGTCAATTATAACTAAAAAGCTTGATTTTCATACATTTTCACTCACCGGTAAGTTCAGCTCCATAAATCTCGTCACCAGTTCCCACAGATTTCAGCTGAAGAACCCAGTTCTTGACCTTCTTCCTGCTGAATACCAAGCCCCAAGTGTCACACACTTCATGAAAGAAGAGCACTTTGGTCAAGGTACAATTTACCTCTCTATAACAAAGGTAAGATTCAAGGCTCAATCAGAATCTAGCTAACCAGGTAATCTTGTTGTTATACAAATTATTTTTTAAAGAGCCAGGATTCACAGCCCTAATATCCAGCCCTTCCAGAAAAAAGGCAGAGATCCTTCCTCTCTTCCTCTACACTGTGTTGGTAAGAAAATGAGAGGCTATGAGAACACTAACAATTGTCTTTCTGCTTTTGAGAGCTTGCAAACAAATAGCAGTGTCAAAGATCAGGAACCAAGGGGACAAATCTTTCTGGGCTCTGGCACTTGTTCAGTGGCATGGGGAATGGGCTGAATGCCAATCACTATAACACAGTAGAAGAAGCAGAGGAACGACAAAGCTTAGCATAGTTAGAACTGTGGGAGAATTCAACTCAGACTCCAGGAGGATCACAGAAATTAAGATCTCAGGTCTTTGACAGTTCCAGGCAATTTTTCAGAGATTTCAGAAACACCCCAACAGGAGGTAAAAACCATGGCTGACACCCGCCTTTCAAGGCAGGAAAGCCTCTTTCTATAATCTGCTTCTTAGGAAACTTCTCAGGGTGACATATAACAAAGTACCATCTCTTTCTGTGGGCTTAATCTTCACATTTGCAGCTGACAAGGGCAAAGCTCCTCACAAACTCACTCAGGAGAAAAGAGTATTTAGCTGCTTACCTTTCCCTTTGCATAACTGCATACAGTGAAATCTGGGATCATTACAAAGTGTTTGTCTGAGCACACAGAACCTTGGGCTAAGGTCCCTGCTCTTCTGCAGACTTCCTTTCATGACTTTGGGAAGTCCCATAAGCCCAGAACTTCCAATTTAGTTAAGAATCTCACAGCTGAAATGCCTGCTTTCCTCTGGATCCCATTTCACCTACATACCTTTGAAGATCCAGGTTTTATCCACTCTGTTTCAGCTTCCCCTCTGTGAGATAAAGGCAGTATTCCCTGAGCTTATGGCAGGTTGGAAAAGATAAATGAACCACAACTAGTAACATGCTCAGTAACTCACAGGCAGACAGGAGACTGGGGAAGTTCTGCATATTATTTGTGTCAGTCCTAAAAGCATTTTAATTTATCTGCATGCATTACTGCCCAAGATGGCTGGTAAATTTTAACCAAAATAAAAGAAATGTAGCATGGTAAAATTAATGAACAACCATGCAAATACAAAAAATAAAGAAGGTAGGGGGGGAAAGTGAGGCGAAGGTGTTGTAGTTCATGGAAAGCTACTTGCTGTCCTCCACAGCCTGCTCCTCCCAAGCTTACAGCAGGGATCTAGGGAATCTTTTACCACAGCTGCCCTGTGGTGAAAAGACTTCAGTGTTGGTGGATGCTCTGAAGGCACATGGAACCCACAGGACATGTAAAAGAGAAAGAATATGTCATTACATAGTCTCATGCATTGAGATGGAGGTTACTTGGCTGACTGGGATTTATGAGAATTTATTAGGACATTTATGATTTGCATTAGGCAAATATACACACAGCTGTGTGCTCCTTTCCTTGTTATTCAGTTTGCCATGGGTGAGAAGGAAATGATTTGTTTTGAAAAGGATTCCACAGGAAGAAAAGGACTTTTAGTCACCAAGTGAAGACAGACCATGTCTGAAAAGTGCAGCCCTACAGAGGCCTAGTCTCTGAGGAGGAGGGACGCTGTGATGGAACACGAACCTCATAAACCGAGACCTGATGTCTGCAGGCTGCAAGAGAGGGAGTGTAAGGTGAGCTGCTCTCTTAGACCAGGGCAATATGGTTGCACTATATCAAATTAAAATAAAAATGGAGATTAATGTGGCACTTACTACATGACCTCCTCTTTTTCCATGTTAAATCGTTTCTCCTACAGGTCTAGGTTGTCCTCAGTTTTTCATGATAGGAGCTGTTTCGAGTGATAAGAGTGTACTGTTCTTATGGCATGTGTCCTGCTCTCTAGCATGGAGTCAGGTATTAGTTTAATTAACAGCAATGGTCACTGTGACTGCCAAAAGGGGAGAAGGCCAGCTAAGAGCACCATTTAACATAAAAATACATTAGACCTCAGGAAATAGGGCCACAAGTACATAATACTTTATGGACACATGCTGCTAAGCAGATAGCTCCCCTGACCCAAAGAGATTAATTTAATGCATGTATGACACTCCCCTTTTAAAGCATTACTCAAATAAGCACAGTGTTCTTCTCTATTCTTTTGAGTTTGTGCCAGAGGGAGAGGACAGCCAAGTTGCCTAGCTTTAAGAAAAATAGACCTTCAAACACACTAACAGATTTCTGCACTAACATATTTTGTAGCAGGGCTGGTAAACCCTAAACCCATGGGCCAATTTGTGTTTTAATTCATACAGCAAATTGCCTTGTGACAAACTCAGTATTAACTCATTTATCATCTCTTTTTTCTGCTCAGCTCACCAGCTACAGCTTTATTTGCCGCCTAAATGCCAAACTATAGATAGCTTGAGAGGCAGAATTTGAAATGAAAAATGAATGCACCTTACAAACCTAGCACCTTGAGCGGTGATCTTGTCAGCTTTACAAACTAAGCAGAATTGGGTTAGGCCTGCACTGAAAGGAGAGCTATGAAGAGGGAGAGGCAAGAGAAAGCAGAAGGTGACATTCAGCTTTACTTTCACCAGGGTAGGGGAGAGAAGGTTCCCTTGTGTAGCCCAGGGTACGTGTCGAAGAAAAGCCATCAGCTGGAGCTTGTTAATATTGTTAACTTTGGTTTCCAAGGCATTAGAGTTCTGCATTGATGATTTATATGATTGCAGGGATTTGGTTTCTTTTTTTTTTTTTTCACCAGATCATGGATTCACATTGCATCCTCCTTTTGCAGTATTTAAAGTCAGACTTTTAGCTTCTGACCAGGGAGGCAGCAGTGCTCATGTCTGTGGTAAAGTCCAGTGCTGTCCATCTCAAGCATCTAAGAATTACAGAACAGTTTTAGTTGGAAGGGACATTTAAAGGTCATCTATTCCAACCCCCCTGCCATGGTTGGGTTCCACTAGACTAGGCTGCTCAGTGTCCTGTCCAACTTGACCTTGACTGTTTCCAGGGATGAGGCAACCACCACCTCTCTGGGCAACCTGATGAGGATCTTACCATCCTCATCGTAAAAACTGTCTTTCTTATACCTAAGCTAAGTCTATCCTCCTACAGTTTTAAACCCCTTGGCCTATTGTAACATACCCTGCTAAAATGTTTGTTCCAATCTCTGCACTTGTATGCCTCTTTTCTAATAAAATAAAGGAAAAATGCAACTGCTGCAAAGCACAGACACCAGAAACTGGCTCAGCTTAAAAAGTAAATGGACTAGAGGAAAAGAATAATGCAAGAAGAAAGAAAAATAAATATAAAAATGCTGTGGTGATTTCAAGCATATACAAGATTGAAAAGAAAAAATACTATTGCTTAGACAATTTTTAAAATCTATTTCTATGTTTAACCATATTTAGATTTTATACAATGAAATCAGCCTCTTCGTTGTCATTATCACATCCCCTCATATTAGTCTGATTCCCTCCACCCTTTTGTCCTAATGCATTTCAACCTTTTTCCCACAGTTTTAGAGATGGGATGGACCATCGTGCCTATTAACGCCTCATTTTGGGGATGGACATTCACTCCTATTATTGCTATTCCATGAAAGGGAGGCTTTCCCATAATTTCCTGCTATTCTTTATGATTAACTTCCACTGCTAATCAGCAGAAAAACAATAAAACCTCCTCATAAGAAGAGAGCTCTGAAAGGCTAAAACCTCTGAAGTCACCAGCTTTCACTTGAAGCTATATGGTGTTCCTGAAGTCTGGTTTCTATTTCCACAAAATTCAAGAGGTCTATAACAAGCCAACCTCTTTGGCATGCACATTTTTATATAACAGGCTAACAACAAAATGCTACTGCCTCACAAAATTAAAGAGGATGGATGGTCTCAGTAATAGACACAACTCCAATTCTCACCAGCTTCCTCAGCAAATCAAGTTATGTCACTGAGGTAACTTTTCAGCATTTGCCCCTAACAGGAACAGCAAAGTCCTCAGACAGTTTATCTGGCATAACAGCTGACATGAAACACATGGGACAATTCATCACAATAAAAACTGCATAGAGGTAAACTGCTTTCTCAGATGTCTTGGGACAGTCCTCAGAATAACACAGAACTCAACACAGGAAAAAATTGTTGAAATACAGACTTTGAATTACCTCTCGCAACTCAGAAAGTTATAATGGGGCAAAAAAGGGAACTCTCAGTGCACTTCACCCCAGTGTAGACATCTATGAAAGTCTGGAAACACTAAGCTGTCCACATGAAAAGTGAACCTGAGCAAAAAGAAGGAAATAAATCTTTGCAGACATAGAGTTTAATGGGACAGATGGAGGTGCGACGGTGCTATGGGAAGCAGCAAGAGCTTCTGGGTGTCAAAGACAGGAGGGAGCCTGAGGTAGGGGAATGGGGCCTCAGGGAAGAGGCAATCCCAGCTGGATGCTCTGGTAGTTTTCCCTGCAGCAGCAAATTCATCCATTTGCTTGGGGGGAGAACCCAAGACAGTGCTATGAACTTCTCTAGAACACAATGGTGCTGCTAAAATGCCATATATTTTATCTTGACAAAACTGCTCCCCTAGGTAAGAGATGCTGACACTATCAGGGGAGGTATAGAAAGGTATCTGATGGCATAACTAGTCCAGAAAGAGAGAAAGAGAGAGAGAAAGAGAGAAGTTACCACATTGTTAGCTGTTAATTACAGCCTTTGCAGAGTATAGGGTGTTTCGGGATGAATACATGTCATTTTTCAGTCTTTACCTTCCAGACATTGGAAAAAATTAAATACATAAAAATGTTTTAATCATTTTGACTTGACGAAACATGGCCTTCAAGTAACCAAACTTCTCCTCAGGTATGCTTTGTCCCTGTTTTTTGACTTAGTAGATAACTACAATTATAAGGACCCAAGAAAGCCCTCTTGCCTACATATTTGCATCTTAATAGTGAACTTCTGAAGAATTCTCTGCTGTATTTGTGTTTAGAGACTCATTCTCCATCCTCACCTTATACCCAACGCACACTGAGAGTTACCAAAGGGCAAGGGTTGTAGTTTAAGGCAAAACAGGTCACAAAGTGACCACATTTTGTAGCCACATTATTGGTTACAAAAGCATCATACGTCTGTTGTGGACTCCTCCTTTGTAGTGATTTCTGTTTTCTCCTATTCTTACATATGCATCAAATATTTCAACAAGATGCAGCACCTGAGACACGGCTCTCCCTGAAAGAGAGCCTGCTGCATAAGCAGGTAAGAGGCATAGCACACATTCTGAGGATGAAATTTCCAAAGCAATCTCAAAGATTCAGATACCTGTCCATTGAATATAACATATACCTAAAATCTGACGATGCTTTGGAGATCTCAGCCTTTTTTATTATTATTTATATTTTTATTATTTTTGGCCAGGATTATGGTATTTCACAGTTACAAGCCTGTAATTTTCTTCTGGACAAAAAGCAGAGTTTCTTATTGCTGTGGTTATCTGCTTAGCACACAAGATATACTGAGATATTAGATATTTATCTTTTTTAAAAGAAAAACAATTAGTTTTGGACAGGGAACAAGTTGGTTTGGGTTTACCTATGGGAATATCTTTGAAAGAATTATGTGGAGTGACAAATTTGGCTCATGGGATGCAGCTTGAGGTATAGAGAAAGGGAGGGGAAATTTATGACATGTTCAGTCCAGGTAATATCACAATTCATAGATTTGTAGAATCATTAAGGTTGGAGAAGACCTCCAAGATCATTGAGTCCAACAATTAACTCTACACTGCCGTGCTGCCACAACCCACCCTGTCTCCAAGTACCACATCTTTATATTTTTGAACATTTCCAGGGGCTGTAATTCCACCACTTTCCTGGACAGCTTGTGCAGTGTGTGACTGCCTTTTCAGTGAAGAAATTTTTCTTAATATCTAATCTAAAACCTCCTCTGGTGCAACTTGAATACATTTCCTCTCATCCTGTTAATTGCTACCTGGGAGAAGAGATCGACACCAACCTGGCTACAACCTCCTTTCAGGGAGGTGTAGACAGTGATAAGGTCTCCCCTCAGCCTCCTTTATTCACATGATTAAAAAAACATTTCCTGACAGCTACATTTAGAGGCTTTGTTTGGGGTGACGCCTTTATTTGGATATTGTTTGCATGTCCACGTGCATCTTGGCAGAGGTGCTTTCCCAACAATGTCTCCTGGCTGTAAGTTGAGGAACAGCAGCAGCCAAACTTGATGTGTTTGCTGTGAACAGCTTTGTTCAAAACTCCCGTCCATCACTGCTAATGAAACAAAACAGAACAACACAAAAAAGCCCAACAGATTCAGAAAGTCACGAGGCATCTCATTCAAAACAATTGCTGGACACGGTATGGAAAACAATCCCTGAGAAAGCAGGGTCTGAGCCAAGCATGGATTTGAACCAGGTCACTTCTGCTATTGGTGAATAGAGGCCATGAGCAAAAGCTGTTGCCAGTGAAAGGACAGATCTTTACTAAGCAACAGTATGTCCTGCAAATATCAGGAATTTAGTACATCTCAGAGAAGGACTGCAAAGCACTTTGCAAAACACAGATAAAGCCTCATCATATTCAGAAAGGCAATCAGTGCAATTCATAGAGGAAAAAACTGTTCAGATTATCTTGACAGTGGTCATACATTACCATCAGTAGTTCTCTACTATATCATGACTGATTTCCTGAACCCTCTGAAAGAAGGAACTGTGTACAGATTAATGCTTTTACTGTACCATGTTTCCCCTCTTATGAAGCTTTTCCATACAAACTTTGTGAGGCACATATGGCAGGCTCTTGCATTCACTGCACATCCATCACAACCACAAGGCTCCCTTTGCAGACTGATGGGGGGTCCCCAACATCTCCAGAAGAGGTCATGCAGCCTTCACTGCTTAACTGCTCCCAGAAGAAAATGCTAACCTAACAGAAGCTATTTAATTTAGTCTCTTAATCAATACATCAGGAATATAAAATACTATTTAACTAACCAGCATAGGAAGGATTTATAGCAGCACTAAGTTCTAAAGATGAATATTAAACAACCAGACTCTTCCTCGAATCAGAATTTAGACCCCAGTCCCTCAAAGGATGAAATATGTGGTCTGTACCCTCACTTACTATTACTGAAGTGTTCTGTTGAATCATTAATAAATCAGGATGAATTTAACTATATTTCTGGCAATTTTGTTTTAAAACCAATGGTTAATTATTTTCACAATATATTATAATCAGCACTGTCAGACTATTCACAGCTACTGTTTACCATGGCATCACAGATGACTGTTCAGTGGTGACAGTGCACAAAACATGGTTTTTGCTTCTACCAGCCACCTCCTGGGGCTCGAGCTGACACATTCATGCTGGGGGCAGCCCAAAGCACAAACATGACCAGCCACCACAGCATGTGTTAAGCTGTGTGCTAATTCACTCCTCACCTCTCCCAAGGCTGGGCCTCAAGCCTCGTTGTGTGGTTAGCCCAAGATCACACAGAAATTTTGTGACAGAAAAAAGAGCAGGCTGCAGGACTTCCCTGGTTGGTGACAGCATTCTTGTCTTGGGATCATCCTTCATCTGTAATTGTCTCAAAGGAAACCTGGACAGATGCAACACTGGCAACTCCAATGAATATAAAACACTGGGGAGAGGTCACCCAGAACTCCATTTTTCATAGTTCTCCCCTAGCTGATGTCTCTTTCCTGTAAATCTTCAGTTCAGTACCCAAATGCATCCCTGACAGTCTGATTTCAAACTGGGATCAATGCAATAGATAATGGAATACAAGTCTCTAAGTATATTTGTTCAAACTAATTCATTCCCTTTCATGTCCTTGACATTGAGATAGGGTGGAAGAAAATGTGTCATTTGATGACACATTACTTTTCCCCTTTTCCATCCATCTTCCCCAATGCTTATTCAATAGTTACATGGCTTGAATTCATCACGTCAAGTGTACACTAAAATTGAATTAAAACATTTTGAGTCAGAAAGCATACAGATGCTTTCCCATAGCTAAGGACATCCTGTTACAGTTGTACAGCTGCAAATTTTGAAACATTTAAAAAGAAAATTGCTTGACATGGGGAAAGGGGAGGAGAGGAAAGATGCCTGATTTTAAACAATTCATATTCCGCATTGTGCTGTCTGGTATATTTTTGAAGTTTTAGAAAGGAGGATGCTGGGTAGAAAGCAGGAAAATTCCATTAGTGTCTCCATAAAGGGTTTTAAAGATGGTCTATAAAGTGTTTCAGCACTGAAGAGCATTCTTTTAGGTACGTTATGCAGGGGTAAATTAGACACATTCTTAGTCCACTGAGAATTTAAAATAGAATTAAAGAGCACATGTTTACAGAGGCTTTAAGAAAGGTATTTCTAATCTAATGTAGGTGACAAAAAAAAACAGCCCAGCACTAGGATCAGATTCTCAACTGGAGCAAACTGGTGGTGTAACACAGCTGAGAACCTGACCGTGAATTTCTGATCAGCTTTCATTTTTACATGTATTTCAATGAGGGGGAGATTATTCTGATTTACTGTTTATTTAACAGCATGAAGAGTTGACCAAAGGCAGAACTCAGAAGAATACTCAAAGCAGAATTATACCAGGGAACAAGAATCTGACAGTAAATAATATTTGCAATCAAGTCCTCCTCCACATAATTCCACAGCTCTATAACAGAGAAATACAGCAGCAGTAATCATGATGCAGGGTTTGCCTCCATGGGCTTTAGTCTGAGTCTCTTTTCCTGACGAGAACATAGGGATCCCACTTGTTTTTTGCATGTTCAAGCCTTTGTCTTTGTATTGTGTCTGTGAGCAAGGGTGTCATTTACTTCTTTCATTTCCAAAATGCTGACACCTTATAATCATCTACGTATAGCTTCTAATTCATTTATCATTGCATACATATAAATAGCAGAGTATCAAAGCATTCCTCTTGCATAATTTCTGATTTGTGCTAACCAGAATCATTGTCAGGAGAATGCAGATGAAAATCTCAGCTTCTCCAGAAACAACGGCTTTTGTCCTTGTTTTCAGAGGTAGCACCAGAGAAAAGGTGAAAAACTTTGTTTCAGCTCTCTGTAGGAAAACTGCTGTGGAGTTCTGCTGTCTTTCATGTGTTTCTTTTCCACGGACTGTAAGTGAAAGAAAAGGTTGAGAAACTGAACAGGTTAGGAACCTGTGGGAGTCCCCAGCCCTTTCCCCTTTTTTACTCTTCTGACCATCCAAACAGCTGGTTGAACACCCATTTACTTCCGACAGTAAATGGGTGTTCAACCAGCCAAGTCTTTTGTCCACATCTTTGTTACAAACTGCAACAGGGAGAGAACTATTCATAAGGTTCACTCATCCAAGTGTCCAAATCACTGCTGCAAGCAGCTTCTCATTCCAACAACTACAGACTGGGGCACAGGAATCTTCTGTAAGAAAATGACATCATATGTGTGGTTTTAAAAAGAACTTCTCCCAAGGATCCAAGTGATTTACATGATTACTTATTTGTAGGGAGTTGACTATGGCCCCTGTGAAGAGACTTGTGGAACCCAACTAGACTGGATGGTTGTGTGTCCATTTCAGCCAGAAGAGTTCCCTTGGCCCCAGAGGATTTGGCCCTGGAAGTGACGAATGAGGGTCCAACCACCCCACTGACACAAGTGTGACTGTAACTCCAGATGCCACAAGGCCTTTGGAAATGGGCCAGACCATCCAACCCAAAACTTCCTCTTTTGGAAAATGCATCACAGGGTATTTAGTGAGTGTGTATCTCCAGGTTAAGGATGCCTGGCACCACAAGACAAGAACAAATGCAAGACTCAGCAGTCTCATCCAGCTGACACATATTAAATCATCAGCCTGACCTGAGAATACACTCGGGATTAATCCCTAATGGCATTTTTATCCAAGTTCTAACTTGGCTTGATATCAATTAATCTGGGACATATAAAAAGATCACAGCAGGAGATGAAATGGCTGTATCTTCACATGCCCCAATTCTTAACTATTGAATTTTCTAATTAAAAAATGCATAAATAAAGAAGACATCCAAAAGCTTCTAAGTTTTTTTAATTAGAACATACAAATAAAGCCACACAAGAACATCCAGAGAAATGCCAGTAATGCTAACCAAATGTGGATTTGTTAAACAGTTGCTTATAGCACATCTGGAGCTCCTTTTTTATTCATATAGATAAGGATAAAAATTATCATTGTCTGTAAGTGAAAATCATGGCAATAACTTTCTTAAACTGAAGTATCTAAAAGCCAGCACCTAATTCCTCATGTGTGCAGCTTCATAAAGAAGGGTTAGCTTTCAGCGGTGTAGAGCAGAATCACTTGGCTAAAAGGAGACAGAAAATGTCACCTGACATGTCCTGGGTTATCTGATCTGGCCTTGAGAAAGTCCAGAGCGGATTCCAAAAGCCTAGGTCCCCTTCAGACCTCATTTTTGCCACCCTGTGTAGTTATCTTGGATAACTCAGGGCTTCTCACACTAGATAACAGTGTTTAAGCAACTGAATCATTTCCACTGAACATCACTGCATCTTCAGGCAATGCTGATCACTCAGGCATTTTAGGGAGTCAATATTGGTTCCTGACCAAAGAAATTGATTACTGCAAACAAACTTTTAAAAGTAAAACCAATTACATATACACTCCACTTACTGACAAAGCAAATCTATAACATCCCCAACAAGTAGGGTTCATTCCAGCATAGTGTATATATATCCTCCCAAAGTACACCTTTAGTCTTCATTTGAGGAACTTCTTCATTTGTTTGCCTGGAAATGAAACAACTGATGTGAAAAAGCTCTGTGATGTTGAAAGTCAGATGGAGACAGCAAAAGGGTGAACAACTTCCAGGTGTCTTTTCAAAAAAAAAAAAGAAATAACATAGACCAAGCAAGTTCCTGTTAAAAAAGGCAAAGAAAAAATGAGAACATTCATTACATGCCATGTTTAGAGGTGACTGTAGGTAGAATCCATTATATAATGGGAGAGAAATCAGGTGGGTTTTACAAAGAAAAGAAACCAGAAAATACTGAGCCAAAAGTCTTAGAAAAAACTGGGAAAATATTCTGGAAAAAGGTCAGGATATATTTATCTTAGTCTTAATCTCTTTCTTTCCATCCAGTTCAAGTAAGTATTGGGAAGAGGATCCTGAGCTTGTAAATATTTTCTGATAATGAAGACTCTTATATAAGCAAAACGCAGATGTAATAAATGCTGAAAGTGTTCACTGGGAAGAAAGAAATATTGCTGACAAAAGCAATCTAAATGTTCCTGACTTTCTTAATTATTGCTCTATGTAATAGGGTGCAAATCAGCATGACTACAAAACACTTAAGACTTCCTAGTGTAAAGAAATACCATCCAAACAAAAATTTTTCCCCTTGATAGATGTCTCAGATGTAGACAAGGTTCTTGGTATTTTTCTGACCTCACAGCTGAGATTCTACATGTTGTCTCATTTCACAGGTGACAGAAGAAGGATTATAGGACAGAGCTGGAGCTGGGAATGTGAATCAACCAGTGGGGTTCCTCTGAAATATCTTCCCAGTCTGCCTGCTGCAGGGCTTTCCACAGACCATGGACAACATGGCTTTGTACTCCAAAAGCAGAGGACAGAGATGGGTAAAGCCATGTGAGTCTCCTGCCTACCACAGCTCGTCTTCATTCAAATCCCTTTTTTTTCCAGGAGGACAAACATATCCTGTCCCTACAAATGGTTGAGGATTAGGAACTGCTTAAACCATGGAGACATGATGCTACATATTTCATCGTCTCAGAGACACACAGAAAATTTTGAATTTATAAGTTTCCCTTTTTCCTTCTGAAATAAGCAATTCTTGCAATAATCCAATCTCTTCACCCAGTTTGATTTATTTGCCTGTGCTACCACTCTGCTTGTCCAATGCAACTTCCACTTTCTGCCCTTTCATGTACATCCTCAGCTCTACATGATCCCTCTGCTAGTGCTCAACTGGTCAAACCTTTGACATACCTATTGCAAAATTAATTCCCACAAGTTAAAGTGAAAAGGCTACCTGCTCAAACATCGTCAGAGTTGGACTCTAATCCCCACAGGAAATGGCTACAGAGAGTTATGTTTAAACCACAGGAGTCAATCACCCAATTTGTGCTCATGCAGCACCCAGCACAATGGGGAGTCCCATTTAATTTCCTTCCTATGTGCAGCACTTTAATAGAAATAAATAATAATAATACTGCAGCACTGATCTTGCTGTTACCTGCCACTACTTAATAAATTCTCATTATTATATTAAGGAAATCCAAGTGTGTGTGTGTGTATTCTGTAATTAGTCATCTATCTGCCATATATAATAACTAGTCCTTACACTCTCCCTAATGATACAGATGCTAGCAGGGGGGCTTACAAATGCATTCTCCTTTAAAGACAAACTCTATATGTTTCACTTCTTTTAATTATCCTCATTTTAAAGTATGTTAAATAATGGTACTTTTCGCATCTGGTCCTCCTATAATTTTATCTAACGGCTCCCCACAGCCTTAGAAGGGAAATCTTTCATTTTAATTGCATATTAGAGTTCATTTCCATAGGGGTAGACAGCTATTTATTCATTCAGCTAATTTCTCTCAGAAACAAAGCAGTCCAGCATTCACTGAGTTAAGTGTAGGGTAGCTATTGCCGTTGTCTGTGACACATTTAGAATCTATATTCTTCAAATTCCCCTGTGTAAGTCTAGAGCCTCTCTACCAGCATTAGCAGAATGATGGAGAATAGGACTGCTGGTACAAAAAGGCCATGTTTGGTCTCTGATTTCTACTCTTGTAGCTCCTGCAGCTAAGCTTATCATCTCTGCCAATGAGATATATGCCTGTTTATCAGTAAAGAAATAAAAAGAGTCAGACAACACTGGAAAATCTGGTGTGCTATAAAATACCTGGCAATGCAAAGCATGATTATATATGCAAGCAACTCCTAAAAATACCATAGTTGTTAACAGAGGGTTCATTACCTAGACAGATGAAATAGGTTTTTCCCAAGACAAGCACTATCTATATTAAAGGAAAGAAATTAAGTCTGGTTATTTTGACTAAAGAGAGGGGAGGGAAGAGGAAAATGAAGAGCAACCAGGAACAGAGATACTAGATGAAAGGACTGAAACAGCCCCTGGTGAGAAAATTGGCTTATTAGATGTCATAAGCTTATTGGTGCTTGTATGATGTCTGTATCTAAAACTTCTCCCAGTAAGTCTGCAGTACTCACAGTTTTGTACATTATTGACTGATTTCCTGACAGACATCAACCATCTCCGTCCCTGTGAGGCCAGTCTGCTCAGGTGTGTTTCTCACAGCCCCTTCTAGAGAAATGGGTGAGTTGGGTGTCAGTCAGAAGCTCCTGACTTGGAGGAGAAATGGCAAAAGCCCAAAGAATCACCACAGGTCGATTACCAAGAGGAGATATTGCTGTGCATGCTGCCAAGAGGTCATGAGTCATTTCCTAGGCAAAGCCAGACACTCTTGCAGCCAAAAATCATCTTTATCTTTAAATCTTTGTCTTCTTTCCCAGTGGCTTTCCTAGGCGTTTGTACTTGCATTTGGGCAGGCTTGGCCCTTGCAGTGTATTCCCCTTGAGGAATTAATACCTGCTCTGCTACCAGAGATGAGCAGCTGGTCTTCCATAAGGAGGGATTGCCAGCAAGCAAAAGGATTTTCCAGCATGTCCCACTAAAATGACTTTTGGCAGGAAAATGAGAATCATTAACAATGGAGCCATTTTTAAGGGATGCCTGTACCAATTTCAACAGAAACAAAACATTTGATTAAAATGAAAAGGCAGAAAGAGACAGCACGAAGAGATTGGACTATAAGCCCCTTCAGCAGCCAGGCTCTACCGGGTCTCTCCAGCTTCCTGTGGGAATTGCTCCACTTTGCAAACATAATCATTGCTAACCCAAAGAAGAGAGGGAGAGAGATGCTGTGCATTTGCTACCACGGCCTCTTTTGTTCCACATCAACCCCAGGTGCTGTCACACCACCTGTGACATGGTCCCACAGTTCCCACATGTAGATAAGGGTTATTTTAACCCTCCTTTTGTGGTTCTTTAATTTTAGCTAAGAAAGTAAAACTTGGAGGTCAGAACCATGACTTCAACCAGACAGAACAGAAAGCAGAGTTTCAGGTCTCCTCTCCTATCATTATCCCATCACCTGAGAAGATTCCCTCTGAAAGGTTTCATTAGTTCTGATGAGAGGCAGGGAAGTCTGGCTTCCCACAGACTTCTCCAAGTGGGAAATCACTTCTGTAATAGTTTTAATTTCTTCTAGAATTACATTAGCAATTAGATTCCAGTGTAGTCTGACTTCAGATTGAAGATGTCCTTTCCAATATTATATAACTTTGCACAAGCATAACCACTTGTTTTACTCTAGTAATAGCCACAAATTCTCTTTATTTAACAAACCTAGATGAAATTTAGATGGTTTCTTGATTTCTTATCTCCTCATAATAGCAAAACATCTCAAAGAACAAGAACTTTCCTTACAGAAATTGTACTGTTGATCAATGATGCTACAGTTTTTTATGTGGGAAGGACTGCTCATCAAGTTCAATCGGCATGAAATTGCTCTAAGTTATAGCTCCTCCTTTAATGAGTAGCTCAGATCTCTGGTGTATGGACAACACAGGGAATACCTTCAGTAAATCTAAGGTTTCCTAGAAGAGCTGAATTTACTGGACATTCAATGAATATTGTATTGTACAAGCAACAGTACTTCTGTTTTGACCTCAGGAGCTAAAATGACCAGTGAACCTTGCTCTTCAGAGTATTTTGGAGTGAGGCAGACAGCAGACAGAGAAATTAACTGTTTCAGTGGTGGTAACCAGCTCCTTGCTCTCCTTTTTCTGTGTTGCCAGACACACAACTATCACATGGCAGGCATGGGACCAAAAAAGAAAGCTGGATTGACAGAACCACTCTATAAACACAGTAATCTGTTGCTGCATGACTTTTCCTTAATAGACAATTCCTTGCCCTTTAACAAGGTCCTCTGCTGTCCATTGCAACAAAAAAACATTAGTTCAAGTAAGCCAGAGAACTTCTCCATAGCCCCATCATACCAGTGCTCACAACAATGCCCTCACAACCTTCCTACACCTTCCCTTCAGCAATTCCAGCCTGTTACAGATAATTATACCACCCTGTACTATCCTCTACAATTCCCCTTCCTTCTTGCTGTTTACACTTCTCAGAGGTGCGTGGGTTGACCACAGCAAGAAATTCACTCTGGCTCATTACCATTTGAAACCTCCAGCAAAATGTTTACAAGACTATTTTTCTTTTAAGGCAACTTAATGTATGAGGGGTTTGTGCAGTTAGATATTAAAAGAATTCAAAAATACATATATTGACAGGAAAATGGAAGACATAATAAAAGGAATAGAAAGAGTTTCCAGCATTGCTAAAATGCAGCATAGGTTCTCTGTATTTTTCTCTCTCAATTAGCTGGAGTGATTGCTATCTTTAAGCTTAGTTTACTCACCATCAAATAAGACAACATCAGTGCATTCTGGTCTGTGTCACAGGTTTGCTGTGGTCCAGTTACACTCAGTATGAAGAATCAAGTCTAAATTGTGCAATACAGTGATCATTTTATAAACATATACAACATATTCCATCTGCTCTGTTCATCCTACGGGTCTGTGTGTTTCCTTATGTGGTGCAGTCACAAACTCCTGTTGTCTCAGTTATGCAAACAGTTTGCTAGCAAGGGTGTTCTGGAACAAAAGAAAAGCCCCACTCAAATGCTCTACATGAGACACCCAAATTCTCTGTTTCAAGCTCTCCTATTAAGAATTAAAAAGAATTCTGAAACCAAAAGCATTTTTCCACACAAATATTGTCCTGCTTTCCATAAATCCTTGAATGTCTCATGCCACACAGGTGTTCAGCTGTAACATGAGAGTGCAATGAGACACGTGCACAGAAGAGACCTCTGCCAGCAGCTACAGCTGGCAGATGCCCACAACTCACCAGATGTTGCTTGCTGGGGCAGCTGTGAAAGGAAGGAAAAGTTTCCACATTTGCCAAGGAAATCCAACTGGATGAAGCAAATAAACTGAGTCAGCCAAGGAAAGGAACAAGCACATGAAGGTCAGCCATGGTCTACAGGATGCTGAAAATGTCTGTTATCTGTAGAATCACAAACCCAGTCAGCCACAGGCAAAACCCTTCTAACCTAGACCAGTTTCCACATTTGCCAAGGAAATCAAACTGTGTGAAGCAAATAAACTAGTCTGCAACTGGTCTGCAACTGGACTGCATGAGCTGCTGATCTGCTTGCCAGTAAGTGTTAAAAGAAGCCATATTTTTGAAGAACACAGTTCAGAAGTTCAGCTTCAACTCTAATTTCCTGTATTTGCAGCAGGCTCTTGTAAAAATAGGTTCTTAAAATGTGGACAAGAGGCTTAGTTTCCTATTTCAAATAGAAACCCTGAAAGGTGCATGGAGGAGTACAAATGAATGATACCAACGACTCAATTCATTTACCCACATAGGGGTTTCAGGTGCCACTGGAAATGTGCAGGGAATAGGGATCCACAGGATTGGCTGGTATGAAGGACAGGACCAGAGCCTTCCAGAGAGGGCAACTGGGGGCAGCCACGATGCCCTAGAGCATCTCACATGGCCCATGTGGCTGAACCTGATGCTGATGGATGAGATCACCTCATTCTATCTATAAATGTCTGTATCTGAGCAAATTGCTTTGGTTTGTTTTTTTTTTATACACCGTGAAGAGAAGCAGGTGCACGTAGATCACAGCTTTCACAGTTTCTCTGCCCTATTTTAGGGTGAGAGAAATATTCCCCAAAAGACCTGTATCTCTTCATTGATTAGATGGGAAGCTCAGATGTGGGGTAGCCTAACTAAAAGTGGAATTTCTCAAT
The DNA here is from genome assembly GCF_001715985.3 of Manacus vitellinus. Classification (NCBI taxonomy): domain Eukaryota; kingdom Metazoa; phylum Chordata; class Aves; order Passeriformes; family Pipridae; genus Manacus; species Manacus vitellinus. The sequence goes on along the minus strand of NW_021939396.1, from coordinate 7,388,186 downwards.
TGTAAGCACGTAGTGTCATCTGAGCAGTATTTGCCAGGGATGGCCACAAAAGGTGAAGGCTCCTCTCTACGGCCCCCTTCTAGCTGAAGAAAAGCTTGTGTAGCCACAAGTTCAGGGTGTCATACATGTCAGAGCAGATGGTTGCCTTTGCTAAGATGAGTCAGGCCTTTGCATTTGCTCAGAGGAATACTGCCTAAGGCTCGGTCTAAGCCTGGGGCAAGAAAAAAGTACCAAGAAGAATAAAGATTCACAACTAATGGAAAATGAGAAGTGCTGCTGGAGTTCCTGAGGTCCAGCATTATAAATTAAAGGGGTGAGTGTTCACACTGTGTAGCTCTAAGTGCTACATGAGCTCACCCACACTTCTTAGGGTGGGAAATGCAGAGAAAGCTTATGGGAAGGAAAAAAGAACAGGAAAAAAAAAGAGAGGAAACATCACAGGCAAAGTAAAATTTTGCTGTTCCTGAATCTCTGTGTTCTCACCCTTCCAAAAGTTTTGGTCAAAGTTCTGAGCAAATCAGCTTTTTAAATGAATCATTTAGTACTTACAAAATAGTAAAACATCCCACAGCATTAAGTTAGCAGTGATTAATGTTCTATAAAAGATTTCTGCATGTGTGGATATCTCATGCAATATTTATCACAGCCCCACGAGTGGCTGGGTCAGCACTTTTATGATGAACCTCTGGAGTCTCTCATCTCAGATGGGTATAAATCAGGAATAGTGTGAGAAGGAGAGTCATTATCTATTCCTCCCCTGTGTGGGAGGGCTACAATGTTGTAAAAATATTAAGTGTGTAATATTTCACAGTTGAGAACTTAGAAAATTAGTCTTGAGTCTTCCTCATCAAGAATTTAGTGGAGAGACGAGGTTGTGTCCGCTTCATTTCACTCACTGAGTAAAGGAATGCATTTCTTTTCATTAGTGCTCCTAGTCTGAAGTGCTTCTGCACTCTCACTAAGGAGATTTAGTTGGAGAAGTTTAAACTGAAATTCAGTAATTAACTGCACACACTCCCTTGGAGCATTTCAGAGTTTACTAGAGAAGAGAGTCATAACACACTCCCACTTCAACCTGACTCCTGGGCAGGAGACACAGATTTAAAGATACACGTGCGAGGCTTACGTCAGCCTCTCATGTTTGTGGGTCTCCATGGAAAACCTGCAATTGCACCACGCCTCAGTTTCCCTACCTTCTGTATGAGAAAACACAGAAAATAATTGTGGTCTACGGTTGAATAACATGGCTTGTCAAGGTTTTGTGTCATCTGGATGTCCAGGTAACTCTTTTTCACCTTGCAAATATAATTATAATTTTCTGAGACACTTACAGATCAACTTTTCTCTACTTTTCACCTAAAGGGATTCCAGTTTCTAGAAAGAGTGGTCCTTGATACTACTGGCCTTGATACAGTTCAGGGAGTCAGGTAAGTATCTCAACAAGTAGATCATTGTTCAGTGCATCCTTCCAGTAAATTTCAGAGAACGATGCAGATTTACCCACTCACCATTCCAAAAAGTAGGCTAGGAGCAGGTGTCAAAAATTTGCCCTGGTCTTCTAGTTATATAGAAGATGAACTGTGTTGTAAAAGGATTTCCTGTGACCTCTTCCCTTATAAATCAATTTTATGAACGATTTGCCTGCCAAACTCAGATCAGCATCAGGGCTGGAAGGTAGTCAGAGCTAGTGGGAGTCACCCAGTCACGGCTGTTACAAGCCACCAGGTTAAAGGGAATAGTGATGTTCCTTCCATGCAACACAGTGAGCCCATCCTGTGCCATCCTGTGCCATCCTGGCTCTTCTCCCTTGTGATTTCTCAAGAACGACTGCTAAACAAGGGGACAAGACTGTCACTTTACCGAGTTGCCACCTGGACAGTCAGGGTCTGGTTTGCACTAAGTGCACCACGAGTACTTCCCCATCTGTTCCGGGCTGAGCGTGCGGGGTGTGAGAGCTCGGATGCCCCCCGGGGGCTGCCAGCTCCAGACTGAATCCTCCATGGAAACATCTATAGCAGAGATGTCTGTCTGGAAGCAACATTACAAAATGATTATGAAGTAATTCAGCTCACCCACTCTAGTATCTGCCAGCCCCACAGAGATGCTTCTGACATCCAAGGGCATTTCACACACCACTGTATGTTTGTAGGTAGACAAATTCAGACCTGAGTCTCTATTCAGTATGAGAGTGTAGACACCTAGAGCACACTGTAGATATCCAAATGTCCACTTTTGAAGCTGAATCATACTCCTGGGGCTCAGCCTAAATATAGGCTGCTAGTGCCATCTAGATGCTCTGAAGTGCCTGAGGACCTTTAAGTGAGCCACATCCTCTGGACAGGCAGCTGGAGGCTGGGCTGGATACCCCTAGGTAGCTCTGATGGCTCAGAGAGCTGAATGGTGTCCCCAGCATCACTGGTCAGTGGAGTCAGCACTGAGACCAGCTGCAGAACTGGTCTGTTTGGGAGATTTGAGTCCCTTCATCTTTTACTGTCAGGCACTGTGAATTTAGTTATGTGCATTTGCATATTAAGGGGGTAGTTGAGCCTCTCTTAATTTATTTTCCACAGGAAAAGCTGAAAGCACTAGTCTGTGCACTACAGGTTGATAAAAATGAACTATTTCCTTTGGGTGTTAAAAAAAATACCATCATTAGAAATCAAAAAGGTTTCTAACAAAATGTTAAATTAATAATGTCTCTTTATACTCGTCATGTCTTTTCTCTTTGTCTCCTCCTTTCTTTTCCAGTGATGAAAAGGAAACTAAAAGAGGAAACAGACGGCAGGATCACAAGAGAAAACATAGAAGCGCCTGATAAAATGAGGAGGGAAAACTGGAAAGCAAATGCTTTTCTAAACTCTTTAGATCAATCACAACAACAAAAGTTTCCTTCCAGAGCCCACTGAATTCACAGCAGTGATTTCAGCTGTCTGCTTGCTTTTTGAAAATAATTTTTTTAACAAGCTTTCAGCTACTTCCAGGCTCAACCAAAACAACATTTAGAAAAGCTGATCTGTACCAACCACCCAAATGTGACTTCCAGTGTCAAACACAGCTCCGCCTTTTGCTACAGAAGTCCTTTCTATTGCAACTAGTATTTATGCACATAACAGCAAACCAGAGAGGGCCGGCCATTAAACAGGTAGTTCCCAAATAGAATCATAGAAGGGTTGGAAGGGACCTTCGAGATCATCAAGTCCAACCCTTGATCCACTACCGCTGCAGTTACTCGACCCCATATGTAGGAGGACCCCAATGTAAAATGAATGTGGGTGTACCAGCAAAAGGCAAAACAAATTCTGATGTTACATCCCATTAGCAAGACACACAAGTCAAGAAAGAAATATATAAAGGAAGTTGTTGACTGTTTGTTTGGTCAGAAAAAACACCACATTCCTTCACACATATTTCTCCTCAGAGACATTAGTTTTCCCTTTGCAATAAAATGAATGATGAGGCAGATTGAAAAACATTGTGTTCCACTTAAAAACAAATTGTTAGGATATACCTTTAGGTAAGGTGAAATGAAGAAATGAACATCTGCTGGATGAGAGGAGGGCTACTGCTCAGCTAAGGAGTGGAGAGCAAGGTCCATAGCTTCTTCTTGGGGTCTAGCATGGCCTTGGTCCAGAGAAGAAATCAAAACCAGCACCACAATTATCAAAATTATTTGATCCAGATCCAGATCTAGACAGGAAACTAAGTGATTGATTTGCAGAAGTATTTTGTACCTAATATATGCTGAAGTTTTCAGAACCTGTGTCCACTTCTTTTACTGAGCTCTGTAGCCTTGGTCTCACAAACAGAAGTGGTCTTGTTGGTCTTACTGCATTTAGTATTTATTCCTAAATGTTTAGTTCTTCTGATAATGTTTTGAAAAACTGGTCTTTAGTCAGGCTTAAAGGATGTTTGGCCTCCACTTCTTTCAGGAATGAGTTAATCCACAGGTTATTAGTATTTACTGCTCATTGTTAATGGCCACTCCCTGTCTGGTTGTAACATAAAGGGCTTTTATAGCAAATAGTGGAACTGCCTTTGACCCTGGAAATCACATCCATAATGTGTGATTTATCTCAAACATGCAAACAGTTTGCAGCTCAGATCTCCTGTTCCTCCTTCTGACTTCTCGATATCACACTACGTGGTCAATAAATCTCTTTGAAACATCTTGGTTTAAAAAAAAAGAAAGATAAAAAAACTCTACTGCAGAGAAATTATTTTCATACTATGAGAAAAACTGAAACTTTCTCAAACAAAGGCAGCATTACACAGAGGCAATGAATCTGAAGAAAAACACCATGACTGGAACTCTGCATAATGAATAATGACTTTGTTCTTTGTTCAAAAATCTTCTGCCCTGCAATGACTTTAAATCTCAGTAACAGAGCTGAGTTTATATTATACTGAATTTAAAAGCTATAAAATTAGATGTTCCCTGCTGTACTTCTATATGTTATCCCAAATCAGGTTACAGTGGCAGCGAATATAGCAATGTGACAAAACCTTTACTATATTATGCTATATTAATCTCCCTGTGATAAAATAAATATTGTGCTGCTGTTCAAGTGGATCTTATTCATGGAAATAAAACAACCAATAAAACATTCTCAACCATGCACATATCCTAAGAACTCCTTGAATTTATTAATGCAAAAGAGGATAATATGGTAATGCAAATAATACTTCAATTTCATCAGATCTTTTTTTAAAAAACTACAGAGAGTGAGCTCAACAGAACCTGTGAAGTCTGATACCTTAGAAGTGATTTGTCTCTCTGGTCTCAGTGTACAGGAACATGCCTCAGGATATGTGTGGTATCCAGGAGAGGGAGAGGAGCACAGAGCTGGCAAGAATTCCTTCAGGCAGCACAACACATGAAGTCCACAGTTCATTGTCTGCTCATTACTGTTTCCTGCCTTTACATCTGTTCACAGGAACTACCTGCCACTGAGACTGAGATACAACTGGTAAACAGTTTTCTGTCAACATCTCATTTTGATATCAAATTGGGTGTTCAAACCAAGCAAAAGAGATTTGAGAAAAATCTGATTTTTCATTTGAAAACTCAAGTCTCAATTTTTGGCACATTGGGATTGTAAAATTTTCAGGTTTGGAGAAAAACAGCTTCTTTTGATTGGTAGAAGTCACTATCCTGCTGGGGTCCATACAATACAGAGCGCTCTGAGCCACTGCACTTCAGAGATTTTGGTGACAGTGTCATCTTGTCTACACCACAACTACTCCTATGAGCCTCCACATCCTGACTGGGGCCCAGAGGTAAAAAATAAGTTAGAAAATCAATGGAAGACTCAATGACAACGAGGTTTTTTGATTTCAGTTCTTTTCCAGATCACTGATGTCCTAATAATCTTCTGGATGATTCCCTAATAAACACAGCAGTGCTATGAATGTGTGGACATTTGAAGACCCTGCTGTCTAAATTGTCATCATAATATAATCTCATGGTTGAAACATTAATACATTTAATTAGCTTCTAAAAAATAATTCTTATCTGTATCAAGCCCATTTGCACAATTTAAGGTCAGGCTCTCTCTAATGAGACCACCATCCACAGTTGCACAGACTGAAAATTTGCTTTTGATATTGTATTTTCTCAAAGTCCATAACCCTAATAATTCTAATAAATATGATTTGTGCCCAGATCATCAATTTATTTTCCTGCAGGATGTTTCTTCTGCTTTTATTCTGGTCTGTTGTTATTTGTTGGAGTTACTTTGGAGCAAAAGTCCAACATAAATAAATAACATGCAATGCAGTGTTCCTCTCTTATTAGATTCTGGGCCTCTGGAACTCAAAAAATAAAATTATGTTATTGTTACAATTCTTATCTTTCTAATGGTTTATTAAGCCAAGCAAAGGAACCTTTGGAACAAACTTCACTCAATGTTTTTGCACGTCCTGCAACTAAGAAAAACCAACCATCCAGTAATATAACATAAAGCTCTTAACATTACCTCTATGAAATGGCCTATAAGCTAGGATAGCTGTCTGAGAAAAGTTCTGCTTATCTTATTTTCTCATTTTGTCTTCACCTTTCAGGTACCTGCTTTGACTATTGGTCATGTTTGGCTTCTCAGATTCCCTGGGGCAGTGACTGTGCTGTATATTTTATTCTGTTTGCACAGTGCCCAGTGGATAAGGTCTTTGCCCTTGAGAAAGGTCACTGGGCACTACTGCCATGAATCCAAGCAGCACTGCCAGGCATCCTAATGTCACTTTCCTCTTTGCCACAGGCTGCTCTTCCTGTCTCTAATTTGAAAAGAGGAAAAGAGGGTAATGTAATACCATTACCTGTGTGAAACATGTTATGTGCCTTACATGCCCTGGAAAGATGAACCCGAATATCCATATCTTTTCCTTTGTGGACCTTGTTGCTATATTGGGAATGCCAAACTATGGCACACCAGAATTTGTCCATATGACTGCCTTTTCCCACAAGGGTTTTCTAAGGTTTCCATGTCGGTTGGTTTGGAAAAGAACTCGACAGAGACTGAAAGCACTGTGCTCAGATGCCCATGATGGATTTCACAGAATCACAGAATGGTTTGGGTTGGAAGGGACCTTAAAGACCATCTAGTTCCAACTTCCCAAGCCATAGTTAGGGATTCATTATGCTAGAACAGGTTGCTCAAATGCCCACCCAACCCAGCCTTGAACACTTCTAGGGATGGGGCATTTGAGTTGCTGCAGCAGCAAATAGATGCTTTTGTGAGGTCAGAGCATTTGCACCCAATTCACCTACACTGAACCAGAGAGTTCAGCACAGTGATTTCCTCTTGGCTCAGGAAAGGTCACTGCAGACAAACACAAAACTATTTATGCTGACATAACCTTGCCCAGGGCTCTCAAATGGTCCAGAAAAACAGTAGTGTTTCATACTCACACTGGGAGCACAGCCTGACTTCTCCAGTGTCCACTGAGAGTCCAGGAATGCAGTAACTGATTTTACAGTGTGCCCTGTACAGATGGGGATTATAGTTAGAGGGAATCAACTGCCCAGCTCCCTCCATTGTGTTTGGATCTTTCTTACTTAAGTCATCCTTTCAGGCATATCTCAGCCTTACAGAGCTTTCTGTGTATGAAAAGTGGAAGGCAGATACTGCTTTTGCATAACAGCGTCAACTTCAGAAGTCATAGGTAAAAAACATACAGGTGAGGCTAAAAAATATCTGTATGAGCCTTTACAAGACAGTGAAATGCAGCAAACAAAAGCATGTTTACAGCTTTCCTACACTTAAGGCAAAATTCCCATTTCATTGAAAGCAGTGGAAAAGTTAATTTTATGTGGAGTCAAGATTTCACCTCTTTTTCTTTTCTCCAATACTGTGTCTTCACACAAGACTACAAATTAAATCCAAATGGTCCTTATTTGATATGAAGACATATCAGCTTCTGACATTTTGGAAAGGTCTCACTATCAAATTTTGTACAGATGTCCAAAGAAAAGGTTTGTTAGAAATTTCCACAGAAAAAAGCAAGGATATTTTTCGTTCAAATATGGATGAACTTTACAATAAATTATAGTACAGGGCTTTTTAAAGCACATGAGTTTATATATATGCATAAACATACAATCACACTGCAATCTGGAGCTCAAAACATTATTTATTATGTTTGATCGGGTAAGACCAAAGAGCCACCAAGAATGGTGGCCCTGGTGTCATGTGGTGTAGAAATTCAAAGCAGTTAGTGGTCTCTGCTCTGCAAAATAAACTAATAATTATTTTCACATTCCCTTTCCTGAATCCAGAAAATAAAAAATTAAGTAAATACACCTAGTCTTGGTAAAGAAAAGAAAATCATTTTGGAGGGGTTAAGAATACTTCTGCACTGAACAGTATTACAGACCTTTTCCATGACTCCCTACATTAGCCTGAACCTTTTCTAATTTAGTAAGATGTTGTAATTCAAACAGATATTCAATAATTGCATAAACCTAATAAACATGCATAAACCTTCATTTGCCTCCCCTGTGCTCATGCATTATGATGAAACCTTTAATTATAGGTGAACATATATTATTATTTTTACAGGTTTCACAAGGCAATGCAGAGGATGAGGTACACTGAGTAAACCTCTGAATAGTATTTCCTCATAGCTGCACACTGTATCTGCACTGTGTATAACCTTGCTGCATACTTCAAAACTCTGCTAAGAAAATAAGACTGTTGGTTTCATCACACCCAATGCTACAAACTCCTGCAAGCTCCACAAAGATGCACAAATTTCTTTTCATAAATCTACTGTGACATCAGAGCAGTCCTGGATTTATTTTATTGAGAGAAGAACCGAGGCTGGGAGGACTGGATCAAAAGAACAATTTAATTTTTGACATCTCAGAATAAGGACACCATATTTCATTTTTCTATTCTCAAGGTTTTTATCAGTCCACAGCACAGCTCTCTCTGACTTTGGCTGCAGCTAGCAGCGATGAGCCCTTCTGCAAGTCAGATGTGCTGTCCCATTTCCTCCCACATGCACACATGCTCCTTCTCCTCCCTGGGGCATCAAGGAGGAGAAAGTAAGGCAACCCTCCTCTTCCAGCCTCCTGAAACACCCTGGGAAGAAACTGTCTCTGGGCAAGTCCAGCAGAGACCGTCCATCTCAAGCAGAATCAGAGCCAACAGAATCTGTGAAGAAATCAGCTGCCAAATTTCAATGAGTTTCTCGTAAGACACCAGAATTTTCCAAAACTCACAGTTTCTCCCATATGGAAACTTCTACAGGAACAGCAAATTAAATATCCCAGACATAAAGGCAATGCTTCTTACCAGTGCTAAACCGACAGTCATAAAGATGCTGTAAATTTGATGTAGCATCCCTTTCTACAATGCACAAAAAATATCTTCAGATTTCATTTTCTGAAATGGCTTGTTGTTTTTGTTGAAAATTGAAAAAGATCTGGTGGCAGATTTTTGAGTGGGGACAATGGTTAAACTTTTGCCAGTAGTGTCTAATTAGCATTAATGACAGACATCAGTACCAGTCCTGCCTGTATGGGATACAGAAGGACCTGCCCACTTACTGTCACTAGGGGATACAGATGTGCAGCAATTATTTTTTTTTAAACAGATCCCTCTGTACGTTGAGTCTCTTGTTTCTCCTAATACCTGCCAAGAGGCAGGAGAGCAGCTGAGATCTGAAGTTTTAACGTACCAGAGACTTAAGGAGGATTTTGCACCAAGACTGAGAGGGCTACGTCCCCACTCCTGCCTCGCTGCATCCCCACTCCCTGTGCACAGACACTGCCAGCTCCTACCATTCCTGCTGATGCAATTACCCCAAAATAGAATGCGTGACTTTCTTTTCAGGTAGTCAAGACTCAGCTCACTAACTAACAGCGGTAGCACCACTTCCAGCTGCCACTTCAGTCAAAGGCGATTCTCTACCCAGCTTCGCAGGGAAATGGGGCTGGGTTCAGGAAGGACATGTCCTCAACCACCTTAAAACAAGTAGAAAAAGGGACTGCAGAAGAGCTAACAGTAACATACATGAAAAATGTTATCTGCTTGTGGGTTTGGAAGTGTCAGGTAACTCATGAAAGTCACCTGCTCTGAAAATCATAGAATCATTAGGGTTGGAAAAGACTTCTAAGATCATCAAGTCCAACACAATCCAGCACTGCCAAGTCCACCATTAAACCATGTTCCTAAGTGTCACACCTACACATCTTTTGAACACTCCTAGGGATGGTGATTCCATCCCTTCCCTGGGTATCCTATTCCAATGCTTGACAACCCTTTCAGTGAAGAGTTTAGATAAACTTGTATTTGGTTGTTTGTAGGATGCTGTATATTCATAATATGCTAAGCAAAGGCAACATGCAGAGGACTGTGAACCAAGCAGGTGTGGGTTTGTCAGTAGATTGCCCAGCTAGGTACAACATTGGTCTGCTCACCCTGAGGCAAACAGGAGCTGAGTAGCAGCAACACAGCCCCAAATTCGAGCTGAGCAGCCTGCTGAGATGGGAGCATTAGCAAGGGCTGCTGCACAGTTGGTTTGGGCTGAGCAAACAACTCCCACCTTCCTGCAGTGGGCCAAGGCTTCCTCTGTAGGCTCTCACAGTGCTCTTTCCATCAGCACATCTGAAGCATTCATGAAATGAAAGCTCCATATCCCACCTACGCCTGGGGGAAGCCAAGGCACTCTCTGGGCAAAGCAGCAGGGCATTGGCAGAGCTGAACACTGAAAGCTGCTCTTCCAGGCTGAAGTCAAGGGCACTGAACTGTGAAGTACAGCTGCAGTGCTTGGCTGGCAATATTATTTTACTATGTGTTTTGGTTTTTTTTGTTAATGAGCCTGAGGACGTCTAGGTTTGCATTAAGGGCTACTTTGTGTGAGTACTTAAACATCAACATTCAGCTGAACAGAATATCTTCTGTAAGAATGAACCTGTGCCAAATTTGTGCAGTGCCCAGTCTTCAAAGAACATCCTTCTCACCTCTCATGAATTAAAAGTCATTCCCATGTGGATCCCTTTGCACTATAATTTTCTGAGTCTTAATGTTTCAAAGGTGTGCCTCTGCACTTACGCACCCATCTTCCACATGGGGAGGCACGTGGTGTGCTCTAGCAGAGTATGGGAAAATATTCAGGGAAATAACATTCCCTAGATAATAAGGGATAAATAATACAGTGGAAGGAGATTCACTTAAAATAGAGTTGTTTGGTTTTATTTGATTCCAATGTGCCTCTACTGTACTCTGGTTCATATGAGCAAGAGCCTTCTGTTTACTCTTATAATCTCTATTTGTATTTATGTTTGGGGATTTTCACAGGTAATAAAGAGAGAAGGGTATTCAGACAGAGAGGGGAAAAAAGTTGCCTGTGCAACACCTCAGACATAGTCCTGCATTTTGTAAACTAAAGTTTTATCTCCATCATCTCATAGCTAATTGTTAGGTCTAAGAGTCAATGATTGGGAAGAGGTGGGAAGAAAAGTCTAATCTGTTGATTTATTAAAATATGTTAATCCTTTATATTGTAAACCTTGAACAGGATGTGTGTGTAGGCAGTTGTTTGCATCTGCTGAATGTCCTATTCATGACTGCATGAAGTGGAAAGGAAGGCACTGGAGGGGGAAGTTGGGCATTACTTTCACCCAACTGACATAGAAAATGCAGCTTATACTGCCAAAAAATTAAATGTTCTTGTTCTGTTGGAGACTTTGAGTACATTTATATTGTCAGACAACTTAGTATCACACTTCATGCCCTGGGGATCACTTCCTGGAACAGCGGTCTGGATGCAGCCCTTAAGATTGGCTCAACTTTGATCTCTGAGGAGCTCTTAGGGACTTGTTTCTCTGGGGCAGAACTTCTACATCCTGTCTCTGGTTCCTTCTTCACTCACAAAACCAACATTTAGTACTACTCTCTCAGCTGCAGGAAGTTGGGGATGCCAAAATAAGATATTAGATGCTGATTATTACAGGTCGACATAGGTAATTGATATGAAAGTGCATTGGGAGCAAAAACGAAGAGGTAAATGCAATCATTCCACTCCGCACATCTCTGTCAGGCTCTCTCAAGCCACATGGAAATAATGCAGCATCAGTGGACTGGTTCACATTGGGAAAGTTTCCCTCCTGCCAGCAAAAAAAGCACAGTCAAGGTGTTTGAGTTATTTTCTTTTTTTTCCACACAAAGATCAAATTTTAGAGTTTTTGACCACAGCTTGAAACCCAGTAACAGTGGTGATGTATCAGCTGGCAACTTTACCTTCAGTTGTGGTTTGGTTATCTTTGAGACATCTCAGCTGGGGACTTATGGGATTCTTCATGATCTGCTTTTAAGGTCTTAAGAGGAAATTTAAGACACAACTTTTGCTTTGAGAACACTGACACAAGCAAAATAAGACTGATGTGGCAGCATTTTATGCTTCCCTCAAATGTGCTTCCCTCAAGTGATCCAAAGAAATTTAAATTCAAGAACATCAGTTCCAACTAAAAAACATTTGCAAATCAGTATCTGAAACGCTCAATGAGGAGTCAACCATCTTCTTCCGTTTGGTTCAAGAACTTGATAATTCTTGTTTTGCTGTTTCCCATTCAAAATTTCCCTAACCACTTCCAAATACTAAAAAAAAAAAAAAAAAACCAACAAAAAAAAAAACCAAACACAAAACCAACCAACCAACAAACAAACCCCAAACACAAAACCAAAACAACCAAAAACCCAAGAATATAATTTTTACTCCGAGTTCCAGTTATTGACAAGTACACAAAAACATGAAACTTGTCATAAAGAACAAGTTTTTGGTTGTTTTTTTGCTTCAGTTCAGCTGCTGCTATCATCTGGTATAAGACTAGTGAGGATTATGCAGGCTTTTTTGCTCAGATAAATGAACTTTATTAACTGACCAAGGAATAACAAGCCTAGAAAAAGAATTAGTAACTGGTAGAGAAGTAGATGATAGAGAGAAGTAGATGATAGAGAATGTAACAATCTCAGAACGTACAAAACAATTTGTAATTTAAACTTCTTTTATTTTTCTCATAACACTACTGCTGATGCTCAATTGTGTTTAAGGATGCCTTTACCCCCTCTCCCAAGAAGTGTCACCCAGAAAAGGCTCAGTTCTCAATCTCTGATGAGAAGCTTTCAAACAGTGAATGGGGAGTGGGGCAGATGTTGCAGTAAGACTATTTTATTCCTGCATGGACCACTTCTCTGCAAGCAGTGTACAGAAAACTGCTGTTTTCACCTATAGCTGAGAAAGGTTCAAACCAGATTTGATTCCTAGAATGACCTTCACTATTAAATGCTCCATGAAACATCCCTTCTGCTGTGTGAAAATTGCTCATTTCAGATGTATCTCCACTAGGTCTGTGAGTGTCACAAAATTTAACAGAGAGTATTCAGGGTCATGCTGTAAGTGCAATACATGTCCAAAATGGAAAAAAATGTCTCTGTAACTTAAAATTGCAATTAAAGAGTCTGATCCTGCAGCACAGGTAGTTTCTTACCCATGCCAAAGATGTGACATTAGCACCTTCCATTACGCTTTATAATTTCTGATTGCAAGGAAAATATATGGGGATGAACCTTGCTCTGAGATTAATCTGCACTGTGCTGCTTATGTCACAGCTTTAAAAACAGGGAGCCAGAGCAGCCTGGTGGCTCAAAGAGACTGGTAAAGAACAGCCACACGTTTTGTTTTCTCCTGACATTTGGAAATCTCATGATGTTTGTGCACTTGGGACCTGACTCCTCAAAGCCTGAGAGGTGCCTTCTGAGCCCTTATCGTGGTCCTGACATCATTTACTCTGCTAGGACCTCATTTTGAGTGGCAGGAATTTTCTTAGAGCCCTTTGGATCCAGATACTAAAAAGCATCCTCAGAAAAGTCAGTGAGACTATTGGAATAACAATCTTTTTTATGATAATTGAATCTATTTGAATATTTGCATAATATTTGAGAAGGGCTGAAAAGCAGACAACCTGTGTTCTCCTCTCATGGATCCTTAGAAATTTTGGGGATGGAAAGGAAAAGTCAGAGTATTGAACTGCCCTTTCCAACTCCAGCTTTTTGATGACGACTCACAGCTGAAAGGGATCCCACAAGTTTCCTGGCTTCATCACACCCTCGTCCCTGGACCAAACAGCCCACCAGGATTAAAGTCCCCCCATCTGTATGTACATGAATGACACAAATCCACGGATCATATAATCACACACAGAAGCTCAGAGGCTGAGCAAACCCACTCCCTGCCCTTTCCCAAGGTCAGTGGGCTCCTTCTGGGGGCTGAGTCACACTCTGGATTTCACTGACTAAGCTGTATTCACCTCTGGTCATTCAATGACCTTCAAGCTGCCTTGGTGTCCCATCTGGCCAGTCCAGAGGCTTTGGGTTTCCTGGAGGTCCTGCATCAGTCTCAAAACCTATACCTGCCCACTCTGTGGGAATGTCTCATACTCTGATATGCCCACACAGAGGCATTGTAATTGAGCCCCAGACAACTACTGACAAAAATGGTAGCTGAGACTAGTAGGCATCTCCACTCAAGTGTCTTAAATTTAAACTGAATCCCACCCTTTTTTTGATCCTTATGTTTGTGCATCAGTCTTGGAAAACAGGAGCTAACACAACCAAAATAGCACAAAACAAGTATGCCAAGAAGGATGTCCTTTTCCCCACAGAGTGGTGGGTTTTAAGTGGTTGAAGTGGAGACACTATAGCACAAAACCTGTGTGATTCATTCAGGAAAACATATAAAGTAGGAAAAGGGAAGTTTCTCTTTCCACAGATGTTCTCTTGAGGGCACCACAAACAAAAATGTTGTCTTGGTCTGTTACAACATACCCTCTGGAAGAAACAAGGTTTTATCTTAGATACATGAAGTTTTTAAGCCTTGAAGGAGCCACAAGGTCACGTAGGGCGTTCTGACCTCCTGCATCACACAGGCTCCTCCCACAGAGCTGGTTTCAATCACCAGTGTCTATTTGACATTATGCATATCATTGTGGAAGACAAATACCTTTAAACCAGCTTTAAAACCAGTGGACAACCTACCAGTATCACATTTTTCATTACAAAATAGCCTTACTGTGTCTTTTTTTCATAGAAGTTGACTCAGTTTCTAATCACAGGCTCATTTTTGCTTTTTCTGCCACAGCAGTCAAGTCTCAGCAATATCTTCCCCATGTAGTTTTCCACAAACTACTCTTTAATATTAAGAGCTTAATAAAATCTTTTCCTGGATAAATTAAATATTTCCATCTGAGGTGTCTTTCTCAAAAAGACATTCTGAAAAACTCCAATATGTCTTGCTACACTTTGCCAAAACCTGTTTTTTTCAACAACCTCTTTTAAAGTTGGACACAGTACAGTGCCCACCAAATTAAGCTGCCCTGCCTCCTTAATATTCTCCTACTTCTACAGTCAGGATCCTATTCTCCTTGTTATCTATTGATTGATTAAGAATTCCCAGCAAATGACTGAAAGTAATTCACTGGAGGAAGTATTTCACTACATTCTGCACATGTAATTACCACCATTGTAAAACTGAGAGGGAAAGTCGTTTAATGAATTCAACAGTATTTATCATACTGTATTCACGAAATTAATATTAAATGAGACAATACTGTATTTAAAATTTCATTTTCTCCTCTCTTTCCTCTAAGCTTTAAGCCTTCTAACACAAAATAGAAATGGGTCCAGAAAGCAAACTAGCAGATACTCAAGGCTGTGTTAATTGGGCTCCCTGCCACAGCCACACATAACACTATTTACAGCCAGATGCTAAAAATTAATTGTATCTGTGGTTGAATGGAAACCAGCAAGGAGCTTCAAATGGGAACAGGAGAACTGAGATACAGAGGTTATCCCGTTCATACGTCATTTGACAACACCCTGGGAAATCTTCCGCATTTCCCGCAAATAAGCTAATTAAAATGAGGGGAAGAGGGAAAGGCATTTGTCAAAATACATGCTGGAATTATGTAAATAAGTGAGAGAAAACAGACCTCTGTGCTTGCGCTTGGGAAAATAACAAAAAGCTGCCTATTTACAGCCGGCTCCCCTGGCCTCACATGCTCTGTGCAAGGACTCCGCTCTGTCCCAGCTCTCTTCACACTTTACATCCAGTTTACCCAAAGTTAGTATCACTAATTGCAATGGTGTCCCTCCAGCTGGAGAAGGAAATCCCATCCCTGCAAGTGTTCAAGGCCAGGTTGGACAGTGTGTTGAGCAACCTGATCTGAATTTGGGTTGACCATTATTGAAACACTGATGGGGAAGAAAGTGACCAAACAGGTGAAGGCACCTCTAATACCGAAAGAGTGAAATCCTGGTGAGGGACAAGGAGTAGGACAAATTTGGATAAAGAGTTTTGTCCTTTGTAGAGTAACTGCAAGATGCCCTGTTGTACATACAATTTAACTGTGGGTGAAATTAGCAACTGTACTTACCTAAACTGGGATACCTTAGCAAACCAAAGGTGTTTATTTCTGGGAAAAAAGATCCTGTAACCAAAAAGCTTCATTACGAAAAAGCAGCCAGCATCTAATTACCTTAGTTAGCTCTTTGATGGTATTTAAAAATTACATGGAAAAATGAAGCAGCCCTGCCTGTGCATTTCTTTGTTTGTTTTCTCCCAACCCAGACCTATGAAACCTTTTTGTCACTGTGGCTGGCAACATAAAATTCAAAACAATGTTTTTATTCTCACACAGTTCTTCTGAAGTATGAGCTGAGATGAGGTGGTGGTCAATCATTGGAACAAATTCCCTAGGGAGGTGGTCATGGTTCCAAGCCTGTCAGTGCTCAAGAAGCATTTGGACAATACTCTTAGATATATGGTTTAACTTTTAGGCTCCCCTGTGTGGAATCAGGAGTTGGTTTTGATGACCTTCGTGCATCTCTCCCCACCCAGGATATTCTATAGCAGAAGGTGTCCCTGCCCATGGCAGGGGGATTGGAAGTAGGTGATCTCTAAGGTCACTTCCAACCCGAACTATTCTATGATTCTATCAAATCCTCCAAGAGTATCAAGTATTTCTTCAAGTGTCTCATTATCAAGCAAACAGCATTCACTGGAGTACTGCAGGATGGAAGAGCTTTAATCATCCCCTTCATCATCCTGCTCAAGACAACTTAGCTGTGATACAGTGACAAGGCAAACTCCCTCCCTGCCCCTGCCCTCCACACCCCGCCCCAGTCTGAAGCAAAATAGCCCTTTGGTCAACTGAGTAGTCCTGTTACAATTTGTTGACCGGGAAAACAGAAGAAAGTCAGTTGGCAGAGTGATTGCGTAAAAGAATGATTAATGACAATATCTGAGCTATTTTCTTGCAAAAGAGGTTATTGGGAAGGACACATCGAAATTAACTTTCTTCACTTACTTACTCCATCTTCAGGAATTGATTATAGTTCCAGAAAGAAGGAGATAAAAGCCTGTGAAAACCATAGAAGATCTTAAAGAAGTGGTTACAAGCCCAAGCCACATACTATGATGGAAGGTTTCAAGCTGCACGATAGGGTAAAAAATCAAGGTGAAGGATAGATATTCAGATGGTAAAGCCAGGAAGATTGTTGGACTGTTTCTCCTGAGGCAATATCCTTGGGAGCTTATTTCTCTGGGCTAACAAGATTTGGGAACCGTCACTGGCAGCAGGACTTTAACCAAGAGTAGCAGAGGTGGCAACAACAAGGGATGCACCACTGTGGAACTCAAGCAAGAGTTGCATCACTCAAACTGAACCCTGAAGGGACTGTAAGGGAGCAGGGCACGAGCAGGGCACTGTTGTGCTGGGTCAGGTCTCATTTATGCCACAGGTCTGAGGGGTTGAGCAGAAAATGAAACGTTTTTGTCCCACAGCACCCCCAGACCCATTATAGGTCAAACCCTGAGCACAGGGTTCACACAACTGCTTCCTCCTTTCCAATCAATGCCTGCACCTTACACACTTGCAGTGCATAGTTATGACTTCTCTCATGCCCCCAAATACCACAGAATAAGCAGAAGTGCTTTGCCAATCTGCCTGCCATCTGTCTCCAGCATGCAAGGGAAAAGGCCCCAACAGAAGTGGTATTTTTGGCAGGAGAGAAGCATGGCATGTGCAAGACCTGATGTTCAGGAGATGCCTCTAGGGTGGACCATTTCCTCCACTTCAACATCACCACCAGTGACAGCTTAGAGGTGTCAACACTCTCATGTCATCTGACTAGACATGGGTCCCACACAGAGACCACTGCAGTACCATCCCCTGAAGAAGAAAATCCTTCAGAGCTCAGACCCCAAAGTGCACAGGGAGATGAAATTTCAGACATATCGTGCAATGCCTGAAAGGGAAGCGAGAGAACACCGGTAGGAGACAGATCCAGGGGCTCCAGCAATGGTCATCAATGAGCACAGATATTATCAATGCACAGCAGGACTATTTGTGAATGCAGGAATGACTCAGCCAGTGCCACAGCAGAGACTGTGCAGCTGATATATCCTCTGCATAGAAGATAAAAGCTTTAAAAATAAGTCTACAGACCTAAAAACAAAGGCAAAATCCAATGCACACTCTGACTGCAAGAGAAGAAAACATCCAGAAGAAACTTTGTCATTTGATGAATGCAAAAAAACAATAATCCACCATTTTTTTAAGCCATGTTCAGGGAGATTTAAAGGCTTTGGAAGAGGAAAGTAGATAGAATACATATCTAGGATTGACAAAGTGAAGAGATCAGTAAGCCTGACCTACACTTTGCATGTTTGAAGAGTCTACAAGAGATTATTTCATTTTGAAAAGGGCACTATCTACCTGTATCAATAGTGATTTTAAAGTCACAATCAATCAAATCTCAAAAGTATGAAACTGCATCCTTCCATGGACAAAGGAGTAACAGGACATGTTAGATCAGTATAAAAACACTTCTGAGATGGGCAATCGTCAGTTTTATTGGCAGATGAGCCTGGAAAATATGAGGTCCTAGAAGAAGCACTTACAAGGTCACGATCTGAAATAGCATCAGAACGTGAAATCTTCCATCAACTTCCATCTAATCCCTGCCTGAGTGTCTTTTACCCAGTCTAGTCCCAGCTCCAGTGGGTGTTTAATTGTAGGCTACATATTAAAGTTCAAACGTCCAAAAGCATCTCTTTAACTAACAAATTCATGTCTGACTGTTTGTGTTATCTGGATTCCATGGCTCTTTTAAGAAGCCACACAAGGTCAACAGGACTTAAAGACATCCTCATTTCCTTTGTGGGCGAGATCTAGACACATGTTACATGCATTTAAGAGTTTTGCTGACCTAAAACTTTAATCTCCTTGTAATTCACTCCCCACCTCAAGACTGGAGGCATAATGTTTTCCTTCCACCATTTGTCTGTCTTGTTAATTGTAGTTTCTTTGGATGTAAAGTCTTTGTTTGCAAGGACAGAAAATTCCCTAGAGCAAGAATTGTATCTCATTATCTGTTTTAATAATGCATAAAAAAAGATTGCAGAATAACCTAATACAAAAAGCAAAATCAAACAAACAAAAACATAACAAATTAAACCCTTCTCAAATGTACATTCCCCGTTCCTCAAAAGATCAAAACCAAATGGTTTTGAAAACAACTGTGAACAGATAGGAAATCTATCTCCCCAGAATGCACTACTCAAGGAAGAGGAAACAGCTCTTAAAAAACCTGGGAGCTTCACATGAATTCTGCAACATATCTATGGGTAATGCTGACTCATCATGTATTTGCAAGCCATGTACATAGCATTTCACCGGGCGCACCATGCAGCCGCCGGGCACGCCGGCGGGGATTGCACCCTCGGGGGAGAGGAGAGCGGGAGCTTCGGAGCACACAGAGGTTTGCTAGTCCTGTTTGGGTGAGGGGAGGGGTGTCGAGCAGGCCATGGGGGTCCTCGGACCGGCAGGAGGGCAGGTGGGGCAGCCCTGTATGGAATATCGCAGGTGAGTGGCACAGGGGAGGATCTGTGGTAACACAGTGGGGGAGGATAAGGTCAGGGTGGATAGTGGGTTCTTTTAGGGGGTTGGGGCGTTTTGGCCAGGCTGGGACCATGGGAGGTACCCGAGCCCCAGGTGGGTGCAGGGGCCAGAACAGTCTGGTTTTGGCTCACCTGTGGCTACTGCCCAGGTTCGGTTTGTTTTGGATTTATTTGTTGCATCCTGTAAGGGTAGTCAGGACAAAGGGATGTTCCTGGGTATTTCCCTGGCATTGAGTATAGTTGGGTGGTAGAAAAGTAGGGAGTGAAAGGCTTGCCCTAACCGTTTTAGTGGGAAAGAAGCCTGTGTGCCCCTATGCAGTTGTGAGCTACGCTGGCGATGGTACATGCCTTTGGTAGGGCCTCCCATGCCAGACAGGTCAAAACCGAAGGGTCAGATAAATATGTCCATGGGCAGGATGAGCTCGTTAGCCTTCTGGCAGTCATCCTAAGAGAAGGACAACTCTAATTCCAAACCTGGGCAGATGGAGCTCACTTAGCCCTGTAAGGCCATCCATCTAAGAGAAGGTCACTCTAATCAAACCTACATCCTGAGGATCTCGCTGCCACCGTCCAAGCTCGCTCGGCCCTGGCAGATGAACCTTAGGATTAAAGGGTGGGTCCAGTTTCGCGCATACTGCATCTCACCTAAAAAATCCACTGTGCAGGCTTGAACATAGCATTTGATATTTAAAAGTGAAAACAAGAAAATATGACTGAAAGCTGAATTCATATGTTCTTCTCAAAATGTACCCAGAATAATACCTGTATTTCTGTATTTCAGTCCCAGCAAAGACAATTCAGTACTATTTCTTTTCAGCATTACAATTCTCCAGGAGATTAACCTCCTGTTTAACTTTGATTTGTGTCCAGAAGGTCCTGATTCTCTTCCAGAGAGCCATCAGCTCAGGCAATCCTCCTTTGCGCCAGACTAGGCTATTGTAAGAGTCTCTGTGAGGTATGGGCCACCAGTCTGGGTCCAAGTGCTCCTCTTATACTTGCCCATATATGCCCTCTCTTCCCTTGCCTGATGCTCCTTTTCCCACCCTCTTTTCCTGTAGCACACACCAGCAATGTATCTCTGTTGGGCCACAACGAATGCAAAACTGTCACGTCCCCAAATGAAACTGATGATTTCTCTTTTAAAATTAAAACAAAATGGGGTGCATTTTGGAAGCTCACAGTTGACCATCCAAGCCCTTGGGAGGGGGCATCTCTAGAAATGACTTAGGCAATTTTGCCTAAGTGCCTATGACACTCATAGTTTCAAGGTTCAGCGGTTTTTGGGCAAAGTCCCTTTTTCAAACCTCAAGGAATGGAGCTATTTCACTCAGGGCCTCTGCTTTGAAGGTACTTTGTGTTAAAGCTTCTATCCCTGGATTGAGGATTAGGCCTTATTCTTCCTCTGATATTTTGCTAGTCTGAAAATATTCCTGAAATCTACTGCCCTTTTCAGTCCAGGAGCACTGGCAGGGCTAAACCCTGGGTCCTTACACTGGTGGGGACGTGGCCTCATAGTTAATCCTATTTAGACTGTGACTAAGAATTTCTTATTTCCCAATAAAAATACACCATTTCCTGACACTCAGTGTCAAACTGAGTCAGGCATTATTGCTCTACTTAATGCCTCCCACCCAGGACGTTAATTACTCAAGTTATGGAAGTACTTGTGCAGTAAGGAAACTGGGGCACAGAGAGTGAGATGTGCAAAGAGACATAAGAAAGGTTTCTGCTCTTTTCCCAAAAGCCATAGTCCTACAGGTGAGGCATCTATAATCATTTTCCCAGTTTCAAACTGGAGTCTACACAATTGGCCCAAACCTCCTGTACAAGCAATTCAGATACCTCATTTCAATTTCTAACCTACAGTAGCTGATACCCTGAGAGGTGGTGCCTGCAAGGATACAAACCTGAAAAATCCACTTTCACTCCTACCTGCATCACGTGAGCTTCAAAGGACCCAAAGAAAATAATTTTCTCTTAACACATTATTCTCCTTGGAAAAACACTTTGGGAAACCTTGCAAAGCAGGGTTATGTACGAGCTAGAAATTATTATTATCATTATTATTACTAGTACTACTAGAAGTCCCCCAGATAGGCTTCATAGCCCTGCACAATACAGCACTGAGCAGTAAAAAAAGAGGTTTTGCACCAAGAAATACACTTTAAAACAAGCATAGTGATGAACCACTTAACCATCACATTTTGCTTTACCATTGCATGATTGCATGTAGCATAAAAATATTAATTAATTCCCACACCAGCAGGAGGGGAGGAACTGCCAGTTCAGCTCAGCCTTAGGTCTCCGTAGTTACAGCATCTCATTTCCCACAGGAGAGTTCAGAGGAAGGTACAAGAAATCTCACAGCTACCCAGAACAGAGGAATCCAACCTCAAGGAAATTCTTCTTCTAACCCCGTGTTACTTGGAAGCTAAAGCTAAAATGATAAGGCATTGTTCCTCATCCATGGCAGAGAGGCAGCACCTTGTCAATCTGACAGCTAAAAAAGAAAGGGATGCTAAAGGATTTGCCTAAGGCATTAGGTGTTTGCATCGAGGAAACTCCCTACAATGTGACCACATCAGTGAAAAATCTATAATGCAGTCATCTGCATTGGCTTGGGGCAGGGCTTAAACTGCTGCAAACCCCACTAGAGCCTATTTTCAGATTAAAAGACATCATCTGTATGTGCAAACTGCCTTAGGGGTGGCACAAGTGACAGCTCCCAGTACCAACCACACCAGACCAGTCCTGTGCTTGATCAGCCAGAATCTCAGCAAAACCCATGTCTAGTTCTGTAGCATTTTGATTCAGCTGAAGATCATGTTGTGATATAGCCTATTGTAAAAGCAAACCCCTCCTATGGGGAGAGCATTCCCTTTCTCCCCCTTGCTGTTCCTTCCACTGCGCAGCATTGCAGCAGCGAGCAACAGGCTGGCCTGTGTCACAGGGAAACCCCTCTGCTCTCGTCACAGATTCATGGCTGCCTATCACAAGCAGATGTATCTTTAGCTTTGGCTCAAAGACGTTTGTGAGGCTGTCTAAATAATTCATTTTTAAGGGCTCATGTCAGCCTTTCCAAGGGCAGGCTCCATCGGGAGCTGCCTCCTGCAGCTGACAGCCAGAAGTCCCCACAGTGCATCAAGCTCGTACGGAAAACGTGCAGCGAGACCAAGGTAGCTCATCACACTGCATCACAAACACCAGGCAGAATGCACAGATTCAAATGCCTGAGACAGAGCGTTGTCTCATTTTGCTCCTCTGTCTGCAGTGCTGCTGCTGAGTTGCTATTTGAACAACAAACCCAGCCCTGATCTGCTCAATGCGCAGGAATCGATACTGCTCTTAGGCAGGCTGTGCAGTTATGCACAGTAATGAAAGCTGAAAGAAGATAACTGGGGCTTCCCTGGAAAATAGAAGGCTATTCTATCATCATCAGGAACCCACTGGTAAAGGATTGTTAACAATATGATAATAATTTCTTCACCAATTTCATAAAAGCACTACTACAACACGAGGAGACACTAAACTGTGTGTAAAGATTTCAAATGACAGAGAATCTTCCACACTCTTACTAAGCCCCAGAAACCTCCTCAACCCTTTTCACGGTATGCAACAAAGCCATTACCAGCAGATCCCAGAGAGAAAAACAGTTTACCGGACAGTAATTTTTTTCAAAGTGTAAAAAATAAGTGAAGAAGTTGAATTAATTGAGGAAGACATTGCCTCCAAGCTGACCGAAACCTGGACTAGGTTCACAGAACAAAGCCCCACCACTAAACTCAGAGGGTTGATTCTGAAAAATTTAACTGCAGCTCCATTTTCTTTTGTGGAGATTTTTCCTGCCTCATTCCAGACAGTCCATTTTCATGCACACACTGCCTGCACGGCTATGTGGCAGGGAAACCCCCATCTGCTCCCCTTGGATTTACACTCAGCCGTGACAAATGACTTTAGCTTCAACTTTCTGCTAGGAGATGCATATAGAAAATGAGGTCAAAAAGGCTCATTTTAAATTATTCATCGTGAAAAATTCTCCCTGTCTTTTCCAAGCCTGTGCAGCCAAAGAGGAACCACCAACTCCCTGGAGCCAGAAGAGCTGATCCGTGCATTTGCTCTGCTGCCTATGGCTCTGCTCTGTATGAGGGACAGCAAAGGCAGCACCACAGCAGGGGTGTGGGAGTGGGGAGATCTGGATTACTCTGTTCCAAGCACCAACTGTCTCCGTGTGTCAGCCTGGGAGAGTCAGAGGCATCAATGTGGAGATCAGAAGGGATGGGGTTGGGGCTGGAAAATCTCCACAGTGAAATCCTTGATCCAAACAACATGAGGTCAGGTTGATTGATCATAATGGTGGGAACACAAGAAAATCTCTGAGGGGCCATTAGGATCATCTGCCCTGATTTTGTGGCATAATGCAGAAACTGGCGTGCAAATTTTCCAGAATCCTTTGTGTTATTTTGGTTAAGACAGAAAGGAAGCCATTCTCAGTGAAAAGACTTGCTGGCAGACAGCATTTGGGCTCACAGCCTTGGTTCTAGCAGCTAATCACTAACACTCTGAATACACAGACTTTTCCTTCAGTCCAAACTGTGTTGACATGATTTTGCCTGTCCCTGTGTTCAAGGGCCTCACTCCCCACTTCTATCCTGGTTTTACTCCAGCACAGTGCTTCTCCCCTGGCTGGTAGAGATGGTACCAGCTGTTGCAAGGCAGAAGAAAAATCTTTAATTCAAACAAATAAACAAACAAACAAACAAAAACCAAACCCTCAAAAAAAATCAAAACCAAAACAACAAACACTTTTGTTTCAACATGATAAAAGGCAGAGGAAACTCTCATAAAAGGATGTACTGGGCTGGGAAACACTGGGGCCATAAAATCAAATGTCAGTAATCTAGAGTAGAGATGCTGTTCATGCTGTCATGTATTTGTCTGGTTTGTTGGCTATATCTGCAGCCTCACTTTCCTTCCAGCTGTGCTTCTCTTTCCAGAGGGACTGATTGACTCTCTCATTTTTCCTCAGGCTCCACACACTCTTTTACAAGCACCTTATGTGACACAACAACTTAATTCCCATTTATTTGTCCAAGGAAATGATATGTCTGCAGTTTGGTACTTGGCAGCTCTAAACTGAGCAACTGCTTTGGTATAAGACAGTAAGTTATTAATGTCCATTGGGAACATGCAAATGGTCATTCCAAAGTGCCAGTAGCTACTAGGGTTTTGTTACCTTCAGAAACCCTCCACATCTCTGTGTCAGTCTCTTGTAATTGTGCCATTATTAATCTGGTTTTAAGGAATTTTAGTACATGTATGTGATTTCATCTCTGCCTATATCAGCTTATTTTGAGCATCAAGACAGATAAGTCCTAAATAATAAAAAAATGTGGGTTTTTAAAAATAGATTAAAACATTTCAATTTTTTGGGGGAACCACCTCTTGATCACTTTTTTGCGTAGGACATCTTTTTGGAGACTCAGACCTAGAACACACTGATTAGCGGGGTGTGCTTAATTTTAAACTTACATATAAGTTTGAAGAGGTCTACTCATGCATGTGAGAAAGATTGTCTGGAAAGGAACATCATCTGGAGAGGAACTATTTACAAGGGTAGTGATAAGAAAAGGGGGAATGGTTTCAAACTGAAAGAAAGTTTAGACTAGATATTAGGAAGGAATTCTTCACTGTGAGGGTGAAGAGGCACTGGAACAGGTTGCCCAAAGAAGCTGTGGATGCCTCATCTCTAGGAACGTTCAAGGCCCAGTCAGATGGGGTTGAAGTAACCTGGTCGAGTGGAAGGTGTCCTTGCCCACAAAAGGGGTTGGAATCAGAAAATCTTTAAGGTCCCTTCCAATCCAAACCATTCTATGATTACATGATCTGACTCTCTTAAGCTGTTAAAACCGAAAGAAAGCAATGCACATGCTGAGTGTTTTCCAGAGCTGGCACTCAAACACTAATATCAACAAGCACATAGACTTCTCCTGGGGGATACAGGGTCTGTAGCTATCTTTTTAATGAATTCAAAATAAGCATTTTCTGTAGAAGGCTGTTTTGCAAATGATTTACAAGATAAGGAAAGTAGAATCAGTAAAGTTTTTCCAAGCATAAATATTAGAAGAAAAAAATGTGGAATTTTGACTTAGCCCAGCATTCAAAAACACTCCCCTACATGGTGTATATATTAATTTATTATTCAGAGAATGAGTGTGAACAGTGTAGTCCATAACAGGAGCTGGACAGGCAAAGGTACTATCAGTCCTGCACTGAACATCATCAATCATGACGGGAATGGACATTAGAAACAGTCTCATAACTTTTCAGGCTTATTCAGGGAATTAGAGCCTGGTCTTGGAGGGCAGGGACTGTCCCCAGTGCCGTTCATTTCAGGAGAAGCTGAAGAAATTTAATACTGTCTGGGAGGCACAACTCTGTACATGAGATTGGGCTTTTGCATCAAACCGAGGGCAAAGGAAGGAGGGAGGTAAAATTATGTTATATTGATGGCCCCCAACTAGGTTTTATTTACTCTCCTGGAACTACATAAATACCAGTTTGCAGTCAGCTAAATGCATTGCCTGCTCAAGCAGTTTTATAAGCATGAAATTTACTCAGCTGTACCCGTAACTTAACAGGCCAATTATTGATAAGAACACACTGTCTACATTAGAATTAAGAGCTAAACATAGATTTTCTTAAAAATGCATCAAGAAATTAAAAAGCTATGTGGTCATTATTGTTAATAGTATGAAGGCAATGCCTAGAGACATCATCTCGGAATGGAAACGAGCACGCCAGGAGCTGTAAAAATAGAGAATAGGGCAATGTACACCAGAACAGGTTGAAAATATCAGAAGAGACATAAGAATATGGGGAATGAACAGCAGGCAGCAGGAGAGCTGCAAGGAGAGATGCAAGTGTCATCCAAGGGTTGTCTATGCATGGGTTTTTCTAAGGGGTTGTGATAGTTTTCACTCTAGGCCTTCCTGGAGACCAGCTTGTAACCAGGAAGGAACTAGGAACATGACCATGGAAGTATTCCATGCTATTCCTTTATGTAACTTCAGATATAAATAAAGCCAACGGGAGGGACCTCGCTCTCTTTCTTTCCGGTGAGGTTCAAGAACGGTGGGTCCCTGTCTCGGTCTGGCTTATCTGGAGCTGAGGCCTGCAGTGACTCCTGTTCTCTGCCACGCGTGAGGGGAGAGCCTTGGGCCGTGTCCAGCCGTCCTGCTTCTCTCAAGGGAAGTGGTGAGATTTTGCCAGTTCTTCAGTTTGCTGGTTACCGGGTTTTTAGATTGTGTAGACTTGTTTGGGTTTTGTCCCTTTCCGTCCTATTTTGTCCTTTTTCCCTTCTCCCTTCCCCTTTCCCCTTTAGGAAGCCATTTAGGGTTTCTGGGGTTATAGGTATATAATATTCTCACTGTATATATCTGTTTCATACGTAAAATATATATTTTTGCTATAGCTTTGGTTGCTTGGTTTTTTTTCTTCCCTCTCTGGGAAGTAGACCCTGTTGTCAAGTTTTGGAGACTTGGCGGGAAGCCAGCTCGAAACTTGCACAGGGGTGGCTTGAAGAGAAAGAGTGTGGAAGTTGCTGGGAAGGCAAAGGGGAGCCCAAAGGGTAGAGGGGCAATGATGAGTTAGAAAAGACCAGGAGGAAGGAAATGGGATTACTGGCAAATAGAAAAATTGAAGTGAACTGTTAGTGGAACAGTCAGGAGCTGCAATAAGGACAGTCCATGTTCCAGCACACAAAGCCTTATGGAACACACAGAACCATGCAGAGATCAGAAGACCATGCTGGCAATTTCTCACCCGCCCACAGACTGGATCTCCTGGGAGGCTGAGGAGGGTCTTCACAGATTCACTTCTGTTAAGATCCCCCAGGCTCTCACACGCTCCCAGGTGCTTCATTCCTGTTGCCTTTTTTAAGCTCTCCATGTGTCTGAGCCTGGTAACACTTCTGCTTATTTAGCAGTTGCTTTTCCTCCTTCAGCTGTCACACTCCTTTTGTGCCTTCCCAAGGATGCTTTTCTCAGCTTTCCTTATGTCCTTTCTGTTTTGTTCAGGGAGTCCTAAATCTCATGGTGCAGCTTCTCCTCTCATCACAGGGAGGTGGGAAGTTCATCACCAGTTACAAATGTTGCCTTCTGCTCCTGACAGAACTGCAGGATAAGCTGGATGTCTGCTCCTGTCTGTGATGCAAAGCACCTCCCACCATCAGTATCTCAATCCCCAAATGGACATGCCTTAAATAACATGTGAAAGTGTGTAAGTGCTGGACCCTGAGGAGGTCACTTTGTTTCTTCAGCTCTACCAGTGCTGCTGCACAGTGCAACATCAATCTTGATCTGCTGTCTGTCCACACTTTGCACATACTCCTGGGTGACCACCTGGTATTCTTGAAGGAAAAATATAAGCTCACCCTCCCCAAATGATCCACAGGAGCAGTTTCCTGGCTGAGGCACAAGCCTGGTGCTCAGCTCCTGTTGTAGCAGAATCATCTGTCCCATCCATCTTTATAGCATCATCCTCTTGACTGATTTCTGGCAGACACAAAGGCTCCCTAAATTACCCTGAAATTTGTCTGCCATAGGGTTGCTAGGATTTGGACACAGGCTAACATAAGGGTTAGCTTAGGCTGCCCACACAAACAGCAGCACAAGGTGCAGGTGACAGGAGCTTAGGTACAGCATACTGGCTAAAGCCACTGTGTCTCTGGTCTGCCACCAACAAAGTGAGGCTAAATTTTTTACTGGTCTTTACCCCTTTGTCTTAGCTGGGACTGAGTTGGGTTCTTTTTTGGAACAAGAGTGTCGCCATATAAGCTACGGGCAGCACTAGCTCCAGACAGTCTAAGGCTTGTTTTCCCACCACAGGATTCACTCCAGAACCTGCTACATCAAGGACCATACGGCAGATTAGTGGGACTGGGGAGACCTCCAGGCCTTAGGATGCTTGCCCCATTACCTGTGAGGTGAATGCCCTTCCCCCCACCCCTACACATGGCCCGGTGACCCCGCAAGGAGCACACACAGACCACCAGGGAGGGACGGACGAAAGAGGAAGTTTATTGTGGGGTTGGGGTTTATAAGGCTTTTAGGAGGGTCAAAGGGGGCCAACCACAAGTTCAGGGTCATACAGAAAAAACCATCAGGTAAAGGGTCAACAGCCAATAGGAAGGGGTTAACAAGGGACCAATGAGAAACACCTCAGGACACCTTCCCAGGTCACCTTGTGTGAGACAATAGCTTCACAGGGGGTGTCGGGAAGAGGGAGACAGTGACACTGCAGAAAATACAAAAAGCCATTTTGAAACATGCTTAAACCACAGTAAAAACTTCTGTTTCTATAAGGTTTGAGCTGTTTTCCTCACCAGTCCATCTCTGACAGGATTTTTTCCACCCTGCATATGGCAAATCCATTGCCACAGGATCATCTTCCCAGACAACTCTTGGCCCATGTCATCTTTCCTCTCCCACTTGGGGACAAATATGAATCTCAAATGACTTCCAGGGAACACAAGGAAGGATGACTCATTGTCATTTTAAGGTATAAGGCACTGGGCACATCATTATGCATGATGATCATCATGCGTTGCATGAATGCAGCTGTTTAAGCTACTCATTTGCATATGCATTAATTCACATTATGTATGAAGAAGTGGTACTTGCAGAGACAAATTAGGCATGCAATACAATGGTTAAATTGTTTAAATAACACGAATGTTTATCATTCAGTTCCCTGTGTGAAAGACTGGGCTGTTAATAATTAGTTCCCTACCTCCAAAAGAGCACGCATGTTAATTAATTAATAGTTTCAAAGTACTTTGAAGTTGCAAAGCACCATAAGAAAGCTATCCATTATTATCTATAGTAAATGTACTTCTAAATGAAATAATTTGCTTATTTAAAAGCATTCCCCTCCCCAAATCCCCTAGAATCCCTTATCCATAATATTAATTAGCATCTACTAAAAAAATGTGTGTTTAAATATTCATTTGGAGTTTCAGGAGCAGAAATGTTTTTCCACCCCTGGTGTGCCAAGGATAAGACAGACTGGCATATTCAAGTACAAGCAGATACAGTTTTATGAGCAGAGCAAAACAAAAGATGTACAAAACAGACTACAGGGTTATATTGTGCCAATGTGGACCAAGAGATGCAGGTGCTCCTGATGCTGTCAACAGGCAACCAAGTCTGGAGTTCCATTTTTCCTGTTTTCCTCAAACAAAATCTCAAGATGTATCAGAAAACAGGTCTGGAGCTTTATCTCATGTTATGTGCCAGCTTTTATCTTTAGAATTCAGGCCTCAAAAGCTCATGGCATTCGAACCTTTGGCGGTTTGCTGTCACCTTACAGAGAAGTGTGTCATCTTCAAAATCACATCCCAGGTGAATATTTACCCAACACACAAGAAATTACATCAAATGTGAAGAGTCACCCAAGAGCGAAATAGCTCAGCAGGTCCTCCAGTGCCTGCAATAGCTCTAATTTGCTGCTGCAGAAACACTATGCAAAGAAAACAAGCATCACCACAATGCTGCAGTGCTGTTTGATGTTCAGGAGGCTGAAAAGAGGACTTTCAGACTGGAAGTTTATGGGGTTCATCTTCTCAGGATTTCCCAGGCACTGAAAATCAGCTAAAGAGCCATGTGCTGCCATGAGGAATGGGCCCCTAAAAACTTTTGAAAGCCGGGGTAAAGTCTTTCAGCCTGCTGAACCTCACTTGGGAGCATGGATGAAGGTCACCTCACTGAAGCCAGAGGCACCCACAGCATTTGGTTTCAGTGCTGTGATATTTCCCAGGTGGAGCACGATAACAGAGTAGGAGTAAACTCTCCTAAATCTGCCATCAACTTTCTGAGTGACAACAAAAAAGACACTTTGGATCGTAACTCCACTGATTCAGGTGAACTGGCTACTACCTGTTATAGGTATCTAAACCTCACTGGAGAATTAAGTGACCTGATCCCTAGGCCTCATATTCACTATAGGTGACCTCACTTGAGCTCCCCTTTTTGGGAGAGTGCAATCAACAATTAAACTTCCCCAGATATTCTAAAAATAACAGGTAATTTCTTGGAAGAGAAAATCTTCTACCTAGCATAGCGTAACTTAATACTGGACCTCATTTTGATGGACAAAGGAAAATCAATTGATGACCTAAAAATGAGTGGTTGCTTAGGTACTTAAGATTATGATGATGATCTGTTTACATTTATTGTGTGCAAACAGAACACACCAGTGACCAGCAGCATAAGAATTTTTGAAAGCTCTAGTGTTTGCCAAACTAGTGAGATTGTCAGCATCACTGACAGGGACAGGAATTTAAAGGAAGAAATTCTAATAGAAGACTCCAGTGGGAATTATTCTCAAATTTCCTATTGGAGGCTCCGAAAGCCAGAAACCCACAGTCATGGTAGTGCTCTGTTGGGAAAAAAAAACAACTTCTTAAATATTGAAAAGGCATATGGAAATGGCAGTAAGGCATAAATTTTTATATATTTGTAGAGTCAGGAAGGAAATGGTAATTATAATTTACAAAACACTTGATTGATGATGAGGAAATGAAGGGAACAATAAAATGACCAATACAGATAAAAATAATTATAGCATTTTTTTAACTGTGAGTTATTGTTTACAGGCACACAGAAAAACTGTTCTTAGGCAAGTAGAAAAAGTAGAAATTTTCAAAGGATAGATATTTTTGCCTTTATATCAAACTGAGCAGGAATTTTATACTGAGGGTGGAACAGAAAGATTGCCATCTGTGATGAAAAGGGGATGTGAGGTAGCATTTGCTAAAATTAAACATTTTTTAAAAACAACAGACACATATCTTCCACCAAGAGCCTTTAAGGGATGAGGAACTCTCCCCATAAAGTTAATTTCACTAAATCTTGAGAAACAAAGAAAATTTAAAATGACTGCAGGACTATCAACATCATTTGAATATTGAAAAGTGTAAAAGGGATGAACTAGAGAATTACAAACCAACCAAGCTGATGCTAATCCTGGGTAGATAATATAATGCTGAATTCTGGACTATATCAACAAAACTTTGAGGAAAAAATATAATTAAACCCTTCAGCACGATCTCACAGCAAGTGGTTTTTTTAAACTATCCCTTTTTTTGTATTAAAGAACAATTGATCAATTAATTATAACGCTTGTATTTAAAAGCATGTGAATTAGTACCATGTAGCATTTTGACTTTAAAATCTTTCAGTAACATACAGTGAGTGGGTTACAATTGTCTTACTGGCAGTACTCAGAAGACAGATGTCAATAAGAGATAATTTTTTAGAAGTTGTTCCCAAGAACTGGTCCTTGGTCTAGCACTGTGGTCACTGACAGATTGCTTTTACCAGGGAAGTCTGCAGTTCTGCACAGATCAGTAGGTAGAAAGAAAGTAGAACAAGTCACTGCTACAAAATACATCATCTGCCACAGCTGCAAAATCAACCATGAACCCAGATAAGGTGATTCAGATGGAAATTTTTCATGGATTCTTGCTGCAGTAATAAAAAGGAGCGGGGGATGTGTGATTTATAAGAGCGATATCAAACAAAAGTGAGTAGAGACACAAATGTGGGAAGAAATTGGTTCCAAATAGACTTAGGGAAAACTGTCCAACAGGAAAGGCAATGAAATGGAGGTAGATGGTCTAAGGCATTATTCACTCAACATGAATTCTGAATTTTAAAAAGATATTGGACAAATACCCTTCACAAATTGCAGGGATATGCTAATGTGCTTTGGTTTCTGGTTTAGCAGTGCACAAGGTGACCAGCTAAGGTCCCACCCAATCTTACATTTTAAGGTTATGCTGCATATAAGGGAGACTGTATGGTCTTGAATACATCTACTCTTGGTGTTCAGAAGAACATGAAAAGAATGGGAGGAGTTCAAGGAAGTGCTTTAAAAAGGTAAAACACTAAGAGGTTTCACAAAGTTTTCTTCTCAAAGTCCTCCTTCCTCCCTTACAAGGTAGAAAAATAACCCTCAAGATAGTTTAATAAAACCAGACTCCAGGAGAGAGAAAAGGTTACTTTTCATATGTTTTTCCCAGCCCTACATCACTACAGTGGCTTTTTAATGTTCCCAAACTCCACATGACATCTAGTGAAGCTCATTAATAACACAGGATAATCATCCACTGGATTCTAATGAAATTTTAGAAGCTACTTACAGAAAAAAAATTAAAATATCTTGAATGTCTATTAGTTACTTGGGGTTTCTTCCTCCTCCTTCTCCATTAAATCATTGGCCCCAAACTTAACACAAAAGGGCCAGTCAATCACAGCCATTTTTATCTGATCTCTTTGTCATCATTTTTCTGCACAGCTTCAAAAACAAAAGCTGTACGAGGCAGCATCAGATGCTTCCCCTTTGTGCATCGCTCCCATCACCTGTCGCACTCCTCTTGTTAAATCTCTGACGTGAGTCTTCAGCATTCCTGCAAAATAATTTATGCATTTTCCCCACCTCTGCAACTACCTTGTGACAAGAACAAGAAATCACAGAGGAGGCTGTAATTAATGCATTTCCACTGTCTGAAATCAATGCTGTAAAATCAGTGCCCAGCCCTGTCACAAACACAGTGACGACTGACAGAGCAGCACGGTTACAACCTGGATTGCTCTGACCATGAATCACCAGTGGATCTCAGTCACACCTTAGCCCATGTCTGTGATTAATTCTGCAGTTTATGGTAAAGGAAAACTATAAATCTGACATCTGTACAAAGATAATCTCTTTGACTGATCCCTTTCTAAAGCCAGGGCTTACCTTCACTGAACAATTCCACGCATTGAATCCTTCAGATGTGAAGTTAATTTAAAATAAAATAAAATAAAATAAAATAAAATAAAATAAAATAAAATAAAATAAAATAAAATAATTTTTAAAAGTTAATTTCTCCCACTAAGGTTA
Organism: Manacus vitellinus; assembly: GCF_001715985.3. Lineage (NCBI taxonomy): Eukaryota > Metazoa > Chordata > Aves > Passeriformes > Pipridae > Manacus > Manacus vitellinus. The sequence goes on along the minus strand of NW_021939396.1, from coordinate 7,354,784 downwards.
TCACCTAGAGGAAATACTCATCTGTTCTAAGGAACATGGAAAAGTGGGAATCAAGGACAAAGGTACCTAAAGATGAGATGTTAAAAGAAATTGATTAAGCAAAGAGCAAAACATGACCAGAATTATACCTGGAGCATCTTTAAACAGTTTGGAGAAAATCATAAGGGAGATGATGCAAATTCATAAAAAGCTCAAAGGGAACTGCTAATCAGAGAGGCAAATTCACTGACACTGCCTCAAGGGATGAATGTTGTAGCCTGCTTTTGTGAAGCAGCTGAGCCAAGACCTGTGGGCTTTGCTGCAGATGCAGGTGAGGTGTCAGTGAGGAACTGGCCACCAAGGGACTCTCTAGTGCCACTGGCTCTGCTTCCCAGCACTCAGGTAACAGCTGGACTGAGATCTCAGGAGCTTCCAGCAGCTGGGCTCCAACACATGCCCGAGAACTTCTCCATAGTAGCAAAGATTAACTTTGACATTTCCAATATTCTAAGGTATAAAGTAAGAAAAACAACAATCTGTATATTTTTAGTCAATCTTCTTGCCTATACTATTTTTCCTATAATAAATCATAAGGGTACAAAAAGAACCCAACTTTAAATCTAACTATTTTCAAGAAACATTTAAAAGGAGTAAGCACATCCATTAACAGAGTTTCTTCTGCTCTGTATTTCTGTTGTGTCTCTTATATGTTATAATCATAAATGGGGCAGGTGGAAAGACAGTCCTTGTTCCTAGGAAAATTAGAAGCCTGGTCTTGATTCAGAACTTAAAAACATTGATGTCAATAAATCACAAGACACTAAGAGTCTCTCTGAGTTAATTTTTGGCTCGTATATTATAAAACAAGGTGGCAAAAATTGTGAACAGATTCCAAAAAGGGATCACAAGGTTGTTTTTAGGGGTTTTTTCCTCTTAGATCCACAAACATGATCTTTTCAGCAAGCTGCTAAGATAGAAGATGACTGTTCCCTTTAATTATGCTGGGAAAGTGAGGAATGGGGGAAGCAGAAGAGCTGTTTGAACTGAAAACCAGCACTGGCAAAAGACAGAAATGAATATACACAGGCTGTGCATAAATATAGATATGGAATTGAAAGGTTTTGAGCCACTAAAATAGCAAAAGCCTTGAACAGTCTTCAAATAGCAGCCGTGGGAGCGAAGCAGCAGGATCCATGTACCCGACAGTGATGTGCAGATGTGCCCAGGCTCTCGGAGCACTGTTCACTCTTGGGAACTGCCTGCCTACAGAACCTAGACCTCACTTTGTGTTAATTTGCTCAGTATTCCAGCCTTTTTCCTTCCTTCTCAGCCTCCTCCATGGCCCCTGTGGAGCTCCATTCTCAGCTGCTACTGACACCTGAGCTCATCATTCCAAACTAGTGCCAGTCCAGTAGTGCTCTGCAGTCCTGTTCTGAGCCCAGTATGGACAGATTCTAATTAGCTTTCACAAAGACACTATTCACTTAAGGAAAAGACCACATTATGTTCCTGCCTCAGATAGAAGAGAACAGAACTCAGTCCCTGCAAAGATTTCCTTCCTGTCCTGGCTTCTTCTACTGGTGCTTGCTTCTTTTCAGAGAAACAAAATCTTCTGCATCCCCATACTTTTGTCATTAGCTTGCCAAGCGAGTCTGAGAGTCTCTTCTGATGTCCAGGCAGAGGTGCCCAAGCAATGAGGGAAGGACCAATTTTACCCCATGGTTGCACAGTGCGCAGCCCAAAGCAGTCCCCATTTATCAGGTGAACCTGTAATAACACACAGGTAAATGGGATATTGTCTCACACAATATGTACTGAAAAGACTTGTCACTTTTTCCACTTCACTGTATCAGCTATTTCTCCTTTGCCCTCCTAATCTCACCCACACCATTTATTTTTTTTTTTTGACTATGAACCTATTATGTTTCAAAAAACTGCCTTTTTGCTCTTCTGGAAAGCTACAATAGCTGCAGCTTTTCACAGGCAAAATCAGAAGTGAGTTCCCAGGAGAAATGAGAAGATTATGATTTCTATTTTTTCCAAGTTTTTTTTTTAAAAAGCAAATTTGGGAAAGCTGGAAGTATTCATTTCCCAGTTTGTATCTTGGAAAGCTTATACATACATATAGATCTCTGTGACTGCTTGGTAACATAAACCTTCCAAAGGCGAAAGGAATAAATAAAGAAGATTAACATATATGTAAAAAGCTGCTATAATTATCACAAAAGGCCTCTGGTGATTAGGACTGCAAGAAACTCTGAAAGTATCTTGGGATCTGTACTCAAACTGGGAGTCAGAACCACTAAGAGACATTTTTTAAGAGACAGGTCATCTGTAATTCAAAATTCAATAAACATATGTGTTTAAATTTCTTTTAAAATGTTTCTGCCTAATTGTGATAAAAGAGAGACAATATAGGTCTAAAGATTACTCTTTTTAAGATTTTGTTGTTTGTTTGTTTGTTTCTAATTAGGAGCAAATACATAAGATTTCTTTGTAAATGGCTTTGAAACTCTAAACTCCTAACCAGGTGCTAGCAACAACAGCTTTGAAACTTATTTGTGTAGAAAGATCCCTGTTTTTTTTCCAAACATGAAGATACAGGCAAAGGAGAAAAATACAGATATATCTTAAAGATTGTGGTTTTCTATTTTAACAAAGGCTCTTTTATAATCTGAAGGGAAATTGCAATATTTGACTGATCTTTATACAATCTGCTTATTTTCAGTATCTACCTTTTCAGCTTCCTTGGCTATAAATAGTCCTCGCTCGCATGACACAGCATTCCCACAGATTCCTCGCTTCTCTACATGCTGTAGATACCCCAAGGATTCACAAATCGTCCCTGAGCTGTCCAAGTTTCAAGAAGAACATGGGCATGGGCATGGAGTTTTCCAAAGGGACATGATCTCACAGGCACAGGGCTGACTACACCAAATCTCCCCTCTGCTGTTTATCACTTGCTGAGAAGAGATGCCTTACAAAACCATAATTAACATTTAAACCAGCAGTTACAGTAAAGACCTTCTTAGAAAAGATACCCAGACCTGTTTTTCATAAAAGCATTTTTATTGCCTCAAAGGTTTTATTAAAATCCCAACAGATCAATTACAGTTTATTGTTTCAAGCCTCTACCTGCCTGGTTATCACTCAGACCACAGCAGTGAAAGATGTGTGCTCCATTACAGGCTCTCCTCTCCCTCTCTTGTAACCACTCACTATTGTTCCCCAGTGTGGTAGTTTGGTCTAGGCCTTCCTTGGTGACCAGTTTGTAACCAAGGAAGGGCCCAGATTTACCCGGTATTCCCTACAATTTTTACATAAGCCAGACTGTAAGAAGAAAGGAGGGAAGGCCTTCGCTCTCCTTCCTTCCAGCGGCTTGGAGGTGCAGGTTCCTGCTGTTGAGTCTGCCGTGTTGGGGAGCGAGGCCTGGTAAGGCCTTGCCGACCTTGGGAGGCGGAGGTTGCCGGCGATCGTTCCGGAGCGACCCTCGGTTGTCCCAGGAGAGTAGTGAGATATTTCTTTGCTAACTCTTTTAGTTGCTAGATCTTGGTCTACTGATTTGGAGATATATATATATATATATTATATATATATATATATTCTATTTTGGTTTTGTTCCTTTTTTTCCCTTCCCCCTTCCCTTTCCCTTTCCCTTGTAAAATTGTATATATATTTCAATTGTATATAACTGTAACATAAGTGTAAATATATTTATATATATATATTGCTTTAGCTGTCTCTCTCTTGTTTTGGTTTTTTTGGTTGTTTTTTTCCCTCTTCTCCCTGAGGTTTGGGGGGGGGACTTTTTGTGGTAAGGTTTGGAGACTTGGCAGGGAGCCAGCTTCAAACCATATCACCCAGGTAGTCCAGCAAATTTCGAATATCTTTTGCTAACAATAGTCTACCTTACATTGAATTTAGGTGCTCATATATCAAAGGGTTTGTGCTGTATAAAGCAATGGAGAAAGTCCCATCCCCCCCAAACAAAATACCTCATGTCCAAAAAAATCATTGTATCCAGATAAAAAATCAATTTATAGAAAATGTTATGTTTGAAAAAGCACTGACAACCTTAAGCAGAAAATAAAAATTCTGGGTAAGATATTCTTTGCACTGGAGACTTACATCACCTAAGGAAACAGCTAGCAAAGCCTCACCATTCCCATAACCACCCATTCAGCTCTTCACGCCATGGCAACAATGGCATGAAGTTCACTATCTTGTCACACAGAGGAGGCTTGTAAGGAAGCACTGCCCTGGGTCCATCAGAGGCCCATGGTGGACAGGTAGGGCTGCAGGCACCGGAGCCACAGCGGGGGGCTCCAAGGACGTGGCACTGCTGAGAGGGACCAGGTCCCTGCTTTGGCTCAGCCATCGTATCTCCTGTCCCTGCCAGAGCCAGAAAGGGGCCTGAGAGGTGCAGTCATATGAATGGTTGAGGAGGATTGAAGGAAATGTGTAAGGGGAGATGACAACTTGGGAACTTCTCCTTTTGAGATGTGAAGGGCTGAGTCTGCTCCTTGCAGGTCTATGAGTTTACAGGATTGTCCCAATTTCTACCAGTGACCGTGCTTGTACAAGTACATTACACACCAGGAAATAAGTTTGATAGTTACTATCCATGGAGAGGGATCATTGTACTGTACTTCTGGAAACATCTACCTACATTGTGTTTAGTAGTGGAGGATAATGGCTGCTTCAATGACATTGCCTTAACACAGCAAAATGAGGAAAAAGCCCAGATTTTTGTTGTTTATAACGTGTGTTATCCAGCCAAAGTGTTCAACATCAATAGAGTCATTTGTGAAATCAGTGGTGACATTTAAAATGGTTACACTTCCAAGTTAAAGCCGTACGTAGACACACTGAGCAGCTTCTCCTGGTACCTCTTCAGTTTGCCAAGTCAGAAGTGTGGCATAAAAGCTTTCTATACCTTGGAAATCTTTTGGGGTTTTTTGAAGGGACCTGTTTGGTTTTTTAACAGCTGACTACTACAAGAAATTATGGAAATCAGAAAGACATTTTATCCAGCTTGCTTTTAATGTTTTTCAACCGTGTCTCCAGAATAAGCTCATTCCTCCACAACCAGCAATTTTCTAGCCAGAGATTTAAATAAACCAGTGAGCAGTGGTGTGCCATATTGGCATTTCTAAAATTAGCTGCACAATTATAATTCTGATTTCCCACCTCTGCTCTTCCCTGGAACAGTCAGGCTACAGAGCCAAAGGACACAAAACTGGATCATGAAGATAGGCAGAATGTCTTACGGCTTTGCCAGAAACATATTTTTGGCATTCATACACTACAGGCCTCTCTGCAGCCAGTTTCTTTCTTAGTTAACTTAATCTTCACCAGAACATTCAGCCAACTTCCAGCTCAGTTTATGATACATGGCAATGACACTATTTCTCTGAGCGCCTCCAGCACATACTATTCAGAGCTGCTCACTCATTTTTCTTACCGTTCATGTTGTCAGGGATAACCTCCAATGCATTAAGAGATAAGGATCCTTCTAGAAAATTGTTCTGCAGCTGAATTGACAGAGGTACTTGGGCTCATGGATTTTTTTTCCTGGGGCACAACACTTTCCAACAGAAAGTGGTCATTTGTTCACCACCCTTTGGACCCTGCAAGGTTCATCCAGGATTTATCTCCTGGTATTTTGCATCTAAGACTGAGGAGCTAATATGGAGCAGAGGTGCTCCTCTAGGAGCACCCACCATGTTTTTCAAAGCACAGCACACTGCCCTTAGGAGAGCTTTACCACTAAGGGCTGGGCTTCAGCACTGATACTGGAGTACAGCCCAAACACTGCAAGACCATCTTGACAGAGCAATGTACCCCTGAGTCATGGTTCCTCTTGTGCTTTCCCTTGCCTCTTATTGGGAATAGCGGTTTTCACAGATCTGTGCCAGCCCTTATTGATTGCATGACAGATCTTTATAGCATTTACCCCATATGTATTTGTTGCTTTGGTATCCAGCTGGAGGAGGCAGAGATGCATGAAGCTGCCTCACTAATAGCCTTCTTCAAATAATCTATTCCTGTCGTATATACAACATTATCAACAGTTTATGCTGAGGACAAACTGGGAGTACCGCCAGTGTTTCTTGTTTCACCCCTTTTCCTCTGCATCCACCTGTAAATTCCTCTCTTACACTGAAATTGTAAGGTCTTTGCGCAAAGACCAGTTTGTTATCTGCATTTACAGTGAGATCACAGACCATAACTAGGTTCTTGCTGATGCTGCAACACAAATATTTTATATAAAGTACTACTTCATATGAACTGGCCTTCCACTTTCCTTGCTTGCTCCCTCTTCCCTAATTACTGCAAATTAGCAAAGTTCAGCCATTGCCCCCTAAATTGCAGTTATCAGTGTCATGCCACTGTAACAAGTTTTGACCATGGAATGACAAAATCTGCTTTCCCTTTCCAGCCTTTCTAGCCCATCTCTCCTCCCTGTCACTGTCCTCCCCAGTTAAACCAGACACCTTGCAACCAGACCCGCCTGATGAGAAGGTGCAGATTGATGCCTACAAGAGCGGGACAGGTCAGTAGCATCCAACACCTGTGTCAACTCTGTCCCCATTCCCTGCCCCCAGCAGCACCACATACAGGATCCAGACACAGAGGAACAGGCTTTGCTTTCCAGAGTTGCCCAAAACAAAGCCAACTGCAGCCTGTCTGCATAAATCAACAACATAAACAACATATAGAAGCTGAGCACTTGCCAGCAGAAGGATCACAATCCACCTTGAGATTTGTGCATATGATTTAGCCCATATATCTCCCATATTGAGCCCATGGCAGCAGCTGCCATGAAATGCTATTGCTCAACAGCTCACAGTGGCCTAGAAAAGCAAGAAAACCTCAGTATTATACAATTCTATCTTCTTGATCACCTCCCTAAATCCTCTGCATTTCCATCAAAGATGGAAGTGCAAGAAGGACACAGACGAGACAGACCACAGGTGGGGGCAGAGGAAGCACATTAGGCTACATGTCTTAAACTCTCCATTCCTCCATTGTCAGTAGGCCTGGGGAAATAAGAGAGACCTGCAGAGTTCAGGTTAAGTGAATTAAACAAATCCACCTAATCTACCTGGAGCTTGTATATGAATCTGAGTGAAATGTGGTTGAAAAGCATGGTTGTGAGAATAAAGATGGATGGGACCTCCATATTGGTCAGAAACACAAACCCCACTGGCCCCAGCAAACAAGGTGTATTAGACACAAATACTGCAACCCCTCACAGGCTCTATATGAGCAGCCAGCTGCATGGGAGTACAGCCAGTGGCATGATCATGTGTGAGAACCCAGCCATAAAACAACACATGTTCTTGGATTAATGCCATCAAATTTTTACTCTGCTCTCCCCAGCACTATGAGCAGAACAGTCCCCAGGTTCCAAAGTTGGTAGCTCCTTCATTCCTGGTGAGCTGAATTGATATAAAAGAAGCTGAATTAGCAGCCCTGAAACACGACAGCCTTCAGTTGATTTGTCTTCTCTCCCTGGGAGTGAAAATAGTATGATTAACCACAGTTTGTGTGCCCACATCTTGCACTACCACTGAGCCCCACCTCAGTTGGGTGGGGCTTGGATTGCACGCTCTCAGGAACAGTGACAAAGCAGAGCTGCCCTTTGCACTAGACCTTTCAATCATTTAATCTGTGGCGTAAGTGAAAACACTGCCAGTGAGGATGTCAGCTTTGGGGATGGCTTTTGAATATCATTTCAAGGCCAGTCAGAGGGAACAGTCTCTCCAGTGGACCATGACCTTTATTTCCCAATGTCTTCCCAGAACAACCATGGACTGAATCCTCAGTTCTCAAAGAACAGTTACTAATATTGAATCATTGCTTGTTCTGGAGTGACACCACTCTCTTTTCCACCAGTGATACCATCTTCTCCTACTTATTGATCCACTTTTTCACATTCTCCTTTTCACTCTCCATCCCCTAAGCAGTCTGTAAGAATCAGCAAATCCAGCACTTTGCTCCTTCCAGTCTTCACTTGCAGAAGGCTTGTCTCTGTGCCACACATGCAAAACAAAAATAATACTGGAGCACTGAGACTACTGATTATTACAGCAATTGTAACCGGCTTCTTGTTAAATTATACCTGCCCCAGCTATCAATCACTGTCATTTCTGTGTCTTGTTGTGTACAAACTTGGACCCAGCCTGGCTAAGGATCCTCTGTGCTCTGTCTGGACAGTGCACAGCACAAGGGACTCAGCTGGGCAGGGTGGACTGCATCTCACTGAGGAGGTCAGGTGTGTCTTTGCGTCATCAGCTTCTCAGGAAAAAGCTGGATGTTTTTATGGAAGCAATGTGATAGGACTTAAAAGTGCTGGAAGTAATCTGGGATAATCTGGGAGGTACAAGGATGCACAGCCCAAAGGGCTTTCATCTCTGCTTGTCCCTGAACATGCTTCTATAGTGTGTATAAATACATTACAAATAATTTCTGGGTTAGTAAAAAAGCACTTACTACATCCAAATAGGAATAGCTGCAGTCACTGTGTGGTACTATGCTGTTTCAAACACACATTCACAGGTACATCAGACACAACCTTTGCCATCACATTCACCTCCCATTCATTTGGGTTTATCACACAACTGCACACTGCTAAAAATGTTCTTATCTCCACTGAAAATTATACAAGGGCTTAAAAAGGGTGTCGTGACACAAAGATTAATCTCCAACTAAACCCCTGATTTTATGCTAGATTTGCTGACTCAGAACAAGGCCAGTGACTTTCCTCTGCCTAATCTTAAAAAGAAAACCAAAAAACCAGCAAACCACCAACCTGCAGGCAATGTCCTGTAAGTGATATAAAACCATAAACGGAGAATTACAAAAGGTCTTGCAGTTTGATATCATGTTGCAGGGTAAGGCATTATATGAGTCGCAGAAGTAAAGAAACTTACTGAAACTTATTGAAGAGAAGTGCTGTCAGGCCATGAGACGAGAGAACAGCTAAAATCTTCACCCCACTTATGTGCCTCTCCCAGTGCTGTGAACGGAGTGCTGAGAATAAAGTTTAGGTTTGAGAATGAAGTGGTGGAGTCACCATCCCTAAAAATGTCCAAAAAAACAGGTAGATGTGGCACTTCATGATATGGTTTAGTGGGCATGGTGGTATTGATCGAAGGTTGGACTTGGTGATCTTGAAGGTCTTTTCCAACCTTAATGACTCCACGATTCTAAGCTATTCCTATTTTCTTTTACATTTAATGTGCCTGAAATATGCTGCTCCTTTCGTGCCTCTGTTTATTCCTTGGACTTTCTTCAGGTTTTGCAGCGAAACCATGAGCGTGTAGGGGAGACAGAGAGGTTCACCGCTTCAGGGTCAGCCCCAGATTTCCACAATATCCTGGGATTTCAGCTCTGAGGGCTATGCTTTGCACTGGATTTACAGTTGAAGTTTAACTCTCCTCCTGTTTGGGTGTCAGGATGGAACTCACAGCCCTGCGCTGCCAAGTGACAGTGACAACTGTGACATGTACAAAGACAATGGATACACCTCAGAAATCACAGTCCCCTAGCTCTCAGCAGAGCAGTTCAAGCAATAAAACAGTTGGTTTCCACCACTACCTGGCCAAGACACTTCACTACTGCCCCGGTCTTGGGCTTGTCCTCAACCCACTCAGAGCACACGGGGTCTCCCTGTAGATCAACAGCAACATCAGGTTTCACACTGAAGACACTGCAATTAGAGGAAAACAGGCAACTTGCCTGAAACAGGCACCAAAGCACCAGGAGGGCAATTAAGTTGTTTTTTCTATACAAGCAGCACCTTCATTAAGTAGCTTTTAACATGTTCACCTACAAGAGTAATCTTAATTCCCCTTCTTCTTCTGTTTTACATCTCACAATGGGGTCACACCTCTTCCTTCTTCCTTTTGCAAGTTTATGTCCAACATCTCCCTTGCCTCCTTCTCCAGCTCAGCTGCTGTTTTGTCATTGTCACTGGAACTGTGTTCACAGCTGCTGCCTTCTTCCCTGCACCATTACTGCTCGTCTCATTGTAAAAAAACATGGGCTTTCTCACTTATTTTTCCTCTGCCTTTTTTTTTTTTTTTTAACCAAGTGGGCTGAAAACCATTCTTTTTTCCCTCTGGACAAGGTAGACATCAGACAGGTCCATCTGTTCTCCTTGCAGGATCAGTGGCAAAGAGACTGCGTGGACACCTAAAAATTACATCCCACTCTTCAACAGAGCTGACAGCTAAAGGAATGACCATATTGCAATTGCTTTTTTAAATAGCTCAAGAGATACAGCTAGGTATTTATGTTCTGAATAGGATAACATTGCATTGGGCCCTTTCCAGAAAAAAAAAACAAACAAAAACAAAACACCACATTCTGGCAATTATTATTTCACTATTAATGTAAGGACTACATTGACCAGAGAAACAGCAACAATTTCTGGCCCCAGTCCTGCAAAGCTATGCTACATGAGCTTTACTTTCTGCATGCACATGCCTGAGGGACATCAGCAGAGGTCACCACAAGGTGACAGTAAGAGGCACCACAACAAGATTTAGGTACAAGACTGAATCAGAATTCAGCACTGCAGAAATTTGGTGATCTTGGTTCATGTTTTGAGAAAGGTGTTCCAGACTTTAGACTGCATGAGATTTTTGTATTTGGGGCAGTCATCTTCGGGCCAAAAAGGACAGCTCTGTTCTACCCTCCTGCCTGAGTACTTTGTGAAGTTATTATCCCCACAAGGCCTTCAACAATGTGATTAGGATAAGATTCATCTCACAAAGTTAGTGCTTGTAATGTAGGTGTCTATATGTAAGCCATGTATTGAATCTCCCATTACAGTCAAGTGATACCTATTTATTTGGTATCATCACTGGTAATCAGGATGTGATATATCCCTGTTGTCATTTACTTCAGGATGAGCTGAACATCAGCAATGCTCCTGCAGCAGTGGTTTATACCAGCATCTGAGGAGATTGAAATGACACATTTAGATATTTACAGGGAAGACATAACTACATTTAGTCTTAAGAATTCCAGCCCAATCACTATAACTGCTACTGCTTCTGTTATGTTACAGTATGATGTTAACAATACAGTTAAGATATAAGTAAATATCTTTTTCCTGAGTTACTTCATTTCTCATTTACTTATCTTATTGCTGCTAAATTAGAAAAAAAATATTCCTAGTTATAACTTTAAGTCTTGCCTAATCATCAGTCAAGAATATGCAGAATTATTGATTTAGCCCATAATTTGCAGCAAAGCTATAGCCTACAGCTGTCTTCTAGAAAATTCTCCAAGTTTGGTTTAAAAATGACAAGTGGAAAATTGATAATTTCTTGTGCAAATTCTTCCAGCAGATATCTGTTCCCCTATTAGCCTAAATTTATCTTGCATCATCTTCCAACCGTGTTATATCATCATTTATGCAATCAAAAAGCCCTCTAGTATAACAGAAACTCCCCGTCTTCGTAGACTGGAACAAACATTGATGGAGAACTCAGATTAAGGTTTATAAACACATTATCTACTTCAAGTTGCTGGGAAATTAACTCATGGTAGAATAAGTGAAAACAAGCACTGCCAATGAAGACAGATTTCCATCTGCTCAAAATCTCTTTTCTTCACTCATCCTAATGATGTTTTCTTTAGAGTTACTGTTTCCAGAAAACTGTAAAATATTATTCTGTAACAGAAGAGCTTCCCTATGGTGTCCAACAAAATGTTGTTTCGGAGGTGATTATGTCCTGCTTTGATCTCTGGGAGCAATGTTCTTTCTCATCCCATTTGCTGAAGAATGTGGTGATTCAGGAATTCAGCCCTGCCTATATGCTCAATTGCTAGAGAAAGTTGTTGTTCACTTATTGTCACACCAAGAGCTCCCATCTTTAACTTCTTGGTTATCAACACTGATTGCAAATGGATCTCAAACTAGGACACTGTGTTATCACCTTGACTCTGGGAGCAACAGCTCAAGCTGTGTATGTAGTAACATGCAGATCATGGATTAGCCTGTATGTCATGCTCCTAAATCACTTCCTCCTACCACTGAGACCAGGAACAGATATTAGTTCAGTTTGTACTCTTTCTGGGAAGAGAGATGGGTGTCCACCTCCACTTCATGTTCCCTCTTTCTCGAGAGAACAGCTGAGTCACCACAAGAAAGCTGTTACCTACACAGGTCATCAATAAATCAGTCCTTCCCTAACACCACCGTCACCCCTGGAGCAAAGAGTGATCAGGAACCGTGACTCAGAAGTGTGTGGGTCTGAATTAAAACAACTCTTCTCCTACAAGGATGCTGTTTATGTAGGGACTCTCACTTTGGGCTGTGGTCAAAGTCACAGGCTGGCCCAGCAGAAGCACCTTAGCACCAAATGCCATATTTAACATCAGGGAGCTGTGCAAGCAAAAGAGAAACACTAATGAAACACAAGGTGATTCAGAGATAATTCCTGCACCTAAACTACCTTTCACCATATGGACAAAGTAATTCTTATTGAGTCCCTACTCTGAGGGAATTTGAGGCACAGTTTTAATCCTGACATGGGTGAACTCAATGTTAAAATCCAATAAGTTAAATAAAAAAGTGTAAAAAAGACCAAAAGGTAAATACAGCTATATCTGAGTAGGAGACAATTTGTCATGTCGGCTCTGTCAACCTGATATCAGCACTTAGGTCCACAGATTTTAAGTCGAACTGAACTCTGTTGTCATAGTCAAAGTAGGAGAGGCTGAGGAAAGGCACAAAGAAGAGCTGGATGATTCAGTGATGGGTGCTGTTCTTCAGTAACCAGGCTATGAATGCCACCAAGGGAAGGAGAGAATATGGGATTGAGTGAGGGACAAGGAGAAAGAGATGGGAAAGTACAAAGGAGTTGTAGAGTTGAGACTGAATTATATTCTTCTGAATAATGAAAATTTGGTGGAAATGTCAAATTACAGTTTAAAAAAAAAAAGAAAAAAAGAAGTCATTGGGAAAGGTTTCCTATTCTCCGTTACCTGTACTGATTACACCGAAGGTTATTCCTAGCATCCCCCAGGGCCAGTGCTGCAAACATAGGCAGTGTTGGTGTTAGTTAGCCTAGTGGCACACAACTCTCGTCGTAGTTAAAAATTTGGAGCATTTTTTCCTCCACAGTGGGCTGACCTGCCCAGCATCTCTTTCCAGATGTTACATCTCACTTCTGCCCATGCATACTCAGGATTGAATGGAGTGGGGTGGGAAGAAGACTCCTGGCCTAGAAGTCTACCTGTTATAAGAAATGCATTAAACAACATATCTGTGAAGAGCAACCAAATTTATCACTCCTCACAATATAAAGTAGTTCAGCTCTTGGAGATGCACAAAACTCAACTGGATACAGACTGAAGCAACCTGATTTGACTGTGAAGTTAACCCTGCTCTGGGGACTGGACTGGAGGCCTCTAAAATCCTACAAACTAAAAGGTTTTATGGTTGTAATTGTCAACTCCCTCCTACAACTCCAAGATCAGACACAACCTTCACCAAGAAATGGGCAGAAAGACAGTGCTTCACTTGCTTAACTTCCCCAGCTTATCTGCACTGGATTTGTTAACCAAATAACTGGATTTAGGAGGTAGGAAAAATCCGCTTTCATCTTTGAGGAGCAGAGAGGGAAGGAAGTGTTTATATAAACCAGCTCCCAACATGACAAACACCATGGTGTGAATACTGGCAGCTCTGGGACAGGGTGGTGTTCACTTGTTTTCTTGCCAGGGGATCTCCATCTCTCCTATTTATCTCATTCCTTAAGCTGGCTTACCTTACTGAGAGGACAAGTCTGTTGTAGAAGGGAAGTACCTTGCCAGAGGTGCAGGACCTTGACCTTGGCCTCTGGTACGAGCAGAGAGTATTAGTAAAAAATGAAAAGATTTTGTAGTAAGTCCAGAACAAGTTTGTGGTGCAACAGCCAAATCCAATTGTTCTTCTGACTGTAATAGATTTACTCTACATTTGCACTGACATGACTAAAAGAGGTTGCTGGCTCAGTATTTCTGCAAAAACAAGCAAAACGCAAACTAGCAGCTGTAAAAGGAACACACCACCACCCAAAAACACTTCTTTATGTCAGGGCATTTGCATGCATCCAGATTTTGTACAGTTCTCCGATGATTTCAGTATTAGGTTCAATTATGCTGGTTTTCTGATTCAGCTGGTGTATGAAAGTGAGCATGCCCTTGAAAATACTGAGTGGTGCCTACATATCTCAAAGTCTCCAACTTTACAGAGAAAACTGTAGCACTTAAAAAACACTGGGCTTATGAATGACCCTCACAATCACCCTCATTCACAACAGGCCATTCAAATTGACCTTTTACACTTGTTACAGGCTTCAGAAGGGCAATGTCCAAACCACTCACAAAGTGTTTTCTGGGCCCTAAAAGACACCTGCTAGAAAGCAGTGCTGTCTTTGATTTGGTGAGGCAATTTTGAGAGACAGAGTCAAGAGAAGCAATGTAAATGGACAGAAATGCAGGAATAGGAGGAAGCTGGCCTGTTGCTGGCAAACTCCCACCACAGTAACACCTGTGCCCAGGTAAATCCTGAATGGCCACAAGAAGATGGAGGGAAAACAGAGTCAATCCCAGGTTTGGATCTGAAGCTCAGTACAAAAGGTAGTTATGTCTGGATTTGAGTGTGACCTCAAGATCAACTGCAACTATGATCATAAACCAATAGCAAATTTATGGGAGGGCTCAGGGAGATGAAGCCCATGGCAAAACAAAGAACAAAGGGAAAAAGTGGAAAGGTAAGCTCAAGAGTCCCAACTAGAGAAAGATATTAAAGCTACTGAAATCATATGTTCTTTGGCATCATGTCAGGGAGGACCGCAGGCTTGTCATGGCCTGGGATAATAAGTAGCCACATATGTAAAACTCTTGAGGAAAGGGAATTAGAACTGAGCCTAATATTAATAAAAGCCTATGTAATAATATGAGTCATATTCCTCTTGCCTTTAAAGGTTTGACTTTTCTGTGTGATTGTGGCTTTTACTACAGACATTTACCAGAGATAAAGTCACCTCAGCTCCTGCTATAGGCAACGGAGAGTTGCTCAGTAGAGATGAAGGTGTAATTTATCTTCATGTAAAGCAGACCCCCACATCTGGTTGGATGAATTGCACCAAAAAATCCATTGACTGTATTGACTAGATCTCCACTGACTATAAAGAGAAGTTAAATACCTACTGAACATGTCTAAATTCAGCTGTCTCAATGTGGCTTTGATCCTTGCCTCTCAGGTCAGGCAAAAAGTTTCCCATTCCCCAGGTGTTTTCAGTGCAAATACCCAAATTTAAGTTAGTCACATGAGGTCTCCTTTGTAGTCAGCAGAAGGTTTCAGGCGCTGCAAGAGGTGATTAATCTCACCTAGTTTAGAACTGTCTTTAGAATGAGATTAATTGCACTCTAGAAAGTTCCATTTCCTGTTTTTCTTTAGCATCTATAAAAGGATTCCAGACAGCTTCCTCAGATAATGTGATAGATGGATGGATCTCATTGTGACTGTGGAGAGACTGACACTCGAGCCCTGAGGAAAAGCAGGGAAATGCAGTTCGTTTAAGTAATTTAACACTGAAAAAAGCAGTGTATTTGACAATGTACTATGTGATAGCACCATACTCTGAGAGCAGGAACTGCCTCTGTCAGATCCCACCTCTGCATCAGAACCTGACAAGGTAATGGAGCAACATCTACAATAATGAGTGAGACGAACTCAGGAGAAATACCCAAATATCAGCAGCAACACAACTAATAATATCTTCTTCTATGTTTTACACAAGTAAGAAGCTTGATAATGAATGATCAGTGGGCTCTTCCTCCTGGATTTGTACCACAAAAATGTATTCTTTTGTTAATATGCCAAGATGTGGGGGTGAAATGTTTGAACCTCCATGGGAGTTTGATCAGCACAAGGAATGTTGAAACAGAAAAGGGAAAAGCCATGGCAAAGTCCCATGAACAGGAAGAAGAAAAGATATAGAATATAAAATGTGTTACTGGATACACACATAGGGTGAAACCTGTATTACTTCAGTGGGTTAGGATTTCTTGGGTCTTTATCTAAGTGAAGGGTCTTATTCCACGGGTCATGGTTTTAAACTAAAAGAGTGTCCATTTATATTAGGTATAAGGAAGAATTTTTTTACAATGAGGGTGATAAAACACTGGCATAGGTTGTCCAGAGAGGTAGTGGATGCCTCATCCCTGGAAACATTCAAGGTCAGGTTGGATGAGGCTCTGAGCAACCTGCTCGAGTTGAAGGTGTCCCTGCCCACGGCAGGGGGGTTGGACTAGATGACCTTTAAAGGTGCCTTCCATCCCAAATTATTTTAAGATTCTATCCCAAAAAAGTGGCTTTTTGCATAGACCCAGGAGGATATTCCCAAATTGGTAAGATCTCATATATAAGAATTACGTCTTTTCTAGTAACCCAAAGATGCTCAGCCCTGCTCTCTGTCCATGAGACCAGCTGGCATGACCAATGTCCATATCATTGACCTCACCTGTCTCCAAAGCAGGGAGCCCCACTCAGACTCCTACTGGGACTGGTCCCAGGTCTGTGGTAACACTTGATCTGTGCTCAGTCACTCAGAACAAAACCATGGGACAGGGCATCCAGCAGTGTTATCAGTCAGTGTGTGTCACTGCTTGGGAACATCCCTGGTATGGCTCTGCCAATTAGTCTAGGCAGTTAATGCCTACTCTAGGCATGAGGAAAGCTGCTGTCATAGCTGCAGAGCAAGGCTGGTCCTGAGCTGTGGCCCTGTGCATCTGGTGGCACGGCGCAGACGGTGCCTGAGGTGTGATCAGGGAGCCTCAGCCAGCTGTGTGCATTGAAATTCTTCCAGCACGTCTCACAAGAGCAGCAGTGTTAGCAAAGGTAGAAGAGCAAATTCCAGTTCGTGTAATTACCTTCCTAAATTAATTCCCCTGCAATTTCAATCAGCTGCTCTTGACATTCCCTCCTCAGGGTGTAATCCCTCCTCATAAACGCTCTGAGCCCTGCATGGGGAGGCATGAGGGGAGCAAAGATAAGCAGAGCTGATGCTGCACTGCTGAGAGCTGGTGGGCAGCTCCCCACAGGGCGCTTTGGGGATTTCACTATCAGTCCCTCAGCAGCTGTACTTGCTTCTCCTCCATCCCCACTGAAAGCAGAAAATTTTAGACTCTGAATTTACAGTCAGTGGGGAATTCCCTGTAAAGAGTCTTCTGGTTTAGTATTAATATCTCTGTCGTTCACCTAAAGTTAGATACAACCCAAATCTAATGGCTTCTATAAAATGTAGAAGAACTAGGACCTGGATGGATTAGGACATTTAAGCTTTCAGCATTGCTTTAGCTCTGCTTTAGAGGTGGATGGTACGAGGAACAATGAATTAATTTCTTGTACGAGGTACACACCATGTCAAAAACATGACATATCTGAGATAAGAAGACAACAATTAAATGCACATCACAGAACTAAATAGATAAAAAAACCTCAGGTTTGAACAAAAAGAAATGCGGACAATTTTGACACAGGTACAGTACCTCATAAAGTCTTTGTTTTACTATTAATTCAGATGACCATGAGAAACACCATGACATTAAAAACTGGGTTCACAGATATGAATAAAGTCCTAAAAAATGATATTGCATTAACGGGGGGGGGGGGAGTTTTTATTTAGTGAAATGCTGAATGGAGTTTCTTAGTTCTGGCCTTATTAAATGCTTCCTTAATGATGTGGAAAAAGAAGTAAAATTGAATGTTAGCAAAAAAATTATAAGGTACTAATATAGGAGGTGACCAAGACACTAGTGAGGACAGAATAAAGTAAATATAAAAAGCACCTGAGATTAAAACACAGCACAACATGACAATCACGAATTAACACAAGTTGGCAAAGTAATGCAAAACACATTCATACAGCTCCCAGCCACAGCTCTGAAAACTGGGGGGACAAGCAAGGTGTAAGTATCCACAACATAAAACAAAGTGTGTGGACTCAAAGTAAAAGACAAGAGCCAACCCAGAGGATGCGGAGTCCTACACTGCTGGCATACAATGGATCTGAACTGTTCCACCACCATGGACCAGCACCCAAGAAAAAGTAAATTGGGAAAGACTTTGGCAAGATTAATGCACGTAGGAGAAAGGAGAGCACAGGGCATCTCAAGAGACACTGGAGGCTTCTCATGCCAGGGTCGCAGCATCTCTCCAACTGAGATTTAGCAGCGTTGGATATATTAAACCTTCACCTCAGCATGGTTTGCACCACTGAGGAGGACAAGGTGTTATCCTGGTGACTACAACTAGAGGTGGCTGTTAAGCTCTGGAAGGGATGAAGACCTGTGATGGATCCTGTAGAGAAGTGGAGCTTAGAAGGATCTCACCAGGCCTGAACAGAGCAGCGAGCTGGTTGTGCAGAGGAAGATGATGATACCCAGTGCTGCTTTGCACCAAGTCTCAGTCACACTGTTCTGCTTTGGATTACCTCAGTGCCACCTTGGATAGGTTCCTCCTGACATCACTTGCTCCAAGTCAAACAGACTTTTAAGTAGTTTGCTCACTTAAGGCTGGGGAAGGCAATTTACGGATTTCCAGCCTGGAAGTTCTCCCAAAGTGCCTTTTTCCAAAGTAGGTTACCATGAATCCAAATATCCCAGGGCGTGTCCCTCTCTTCACAGAAAACACTAAGTTTCCCAGCTACCATCCTGAGACAGAAGGCAGCATACACTTAACAGCTCTTGCAGACCACATTCCCTCCAAAGCTATTAATATTTAAGTTATTCTATTTAATACAGTATCTGCCAGAAGCAATAGCAGATGCAATGTCTCCATGGCTCCATTCCTTCTGTAAAGTTCCATGCACAAGAAGAGAGTATGGCACTATTAAATAGAAGAATCGAATATACCATTATTAAATACAAGAATAAACATTATAATTTATTTATACCATGCAAGGCTGATCATGGTAGTACCCAGCCACTCAGCTACCTGGCTATGTCTAAGGTCAACAATCTATTATGTTTTTAAAAAGATATAAATGATCTCAACACTCACTTGACTGATTTTGATCAGAAAGTTTATTACAGCTGTTAAATTAGATACAAATTATTCTAGTTCAGACCTTGTCCTCGAATATTGCACATGCATCTCAATGCTACAAAGGACTTTCTGATGACCAAGAGATACAGAATCGTGTTCAACATACATGCACAGGTTTGTATGCTGGGTAACCTATAATTAAAGAGGATTTAATCAAGTGATATTTGAAGACAGGGAGTCCCAAAAAAAGAACAGAAATGTGCAGGGTGAGTAGCTTCTGAGGTGACCTTCAGGAGAAGTAGGAATTGCTGGGGCACCTTCATGTTCACTTGCATACATTCAAGCACACTTTGACATATGACTGGTGTTATATAAATGTATTAGTTTTCTAATACAGCTGTTAATAGTCTTTAGTTACTATTTTCCCCATTAAATTTGTTTTGAGTGTTTCTACATTTTACAGCAAAATGAGCAAAATGGGCGTGGAAAGTTTCTCCCTGTTCATTTTTTGTACCATTTTCCTAATCTCCCTCTCAGGTTAAAACAATAAGTAAAACCCAGGTGCCCTCTCCACCCAGCAGCTGTCCCAGAGGAGCCCAGGCGTTGCTGTGTCTTGTCATGATCTAATGTTTGCTGCGAGGAACAAACAGAGGCACATGAGGAAACTGAGATGAACAAAGTGGTGCTTCCAACCACAGTCCAGGCTGGAGATACTGCAGTCAGTCTAGTCCTGGCCTTAACTGCTGGCAGTATCTCCAGAACTGCAGGGGTGGCACTGAGATGGTGCTGCTTCTCACACCAAGTTCATAAAAGAGAAGAAAAACTTGATTTGCTGGCTGCTGGAGGGGCTTTGCTGTATCACTGCTCAACAAATGGATGAAATTTGGGACTGTTCAGTTTTATAGACATTACACCAGGGACTATGACTTCTTTTTGAGAAGCTATTATTCCTAGCCTGAGCTGACAGCACTGAAAGACCAGCTGCTGAGTGTTTGCTGACACTGGCAGTCCTGATGCTCTCCCACATGTCAAGCCCTCCCTCATGCATTGCTGACCATGGTGGATCTTCCATCCAGACAAGGCTACATTGCATAGTTTGAGCTGGGGATTGGACTTGCCAAAAGGGTGCTGAGGGACCTGCATCCCCAGGGGTTTGGAGGACACTGAGGCACACACCTGTGCAACATGGAACCGTGTGCTGTAGATGAAAACACACCTATTCTCACCAAAGGTCTGTAATTTCAGAGGTAGTTTGGATGCTTAAACAAGCGTTGGGCACCTGCAAGCTGCTGAAGTGACTCCAAAGCTATGGCTGGGAATCACAAGCCACTCACATTACCCAGACAGTGGTTTCCCCAGGCTCTGATGCCCCTTCTCATTCCTCCCAACAAACCCCTGGTGACCACAGCCTGTCATGTTGGCTGATCCCAGTGACTGAGGCACAGTCCCATCTCCTTAAACCACACACAAACACAGGGCAGCTCTGCAAGTCTGGAGCTGCAACAGCAGAGGTGCGTGGTAAGGTCTCCAATGACTAAGACTTCATTATTTTTTACAAAGTATACTGCAGAATATTTATCTGTGCATTATGATGAATTAGCATAAATAATTAAAACAGAACTCAAACTGGCAAACACATAAGCAAAGGGCACTCAGTAATGGACCAGGCTCGCTCTGCTGCTCCAGGGACTCACTTAGATACAAGTCCTTGCCAAACAGGCCAAGGAAGGATTCCTATTTGTCTTTCTTTTTATTCTAAACCTGTTCCCATCTCACCCCAAATGTCACACACAGGCTGGAGGTGGGTGAGCACGTCTTAAAGAGCATCTCCCAAAGGGGGAAGAAGAAAATAATGGAAAGCCCCCAAACCTTCAACCTGTTCCCCAAGTCCCATGACACTCTTCTCTGCAAACAACACACCTACGATCAGTCATGCAGGAGGTGCTCGCTGGTGCTTCCCAGAAATGCTGATGATTTGATGGGTCGCATGACTCTGCCTCCTCTTTTTATTCCAGGTATTAAGCAGTACTGAAAGAAGATTAAATGGCAGACAGAGAAGGGTTCTCTCATGTTCCCCATGGTTTCCCCCTCTCATCAGCAGGTACACATGGTGATCTGCACCAGCAGAGTGCAGCTGATATTGCACACTTTCCCAAAAAGAAAAATCTAATCCCAAACCTTTTCCTGGTCTTATTTTTCTGTGAAAGTAAAGGCTGCAGTTGTCTCAGAAGATGGTATGAAAACGAGAATATATCCTAGATACCTCTCCTTCAGCCTCTATTTTCTTTGTCAGATTGAAAATTTTTCACAAATTGCAACTCCCAACTTGATCTGTATTATGTTATCTTTCTGGACTCTGTTCATTATCCAACAAATACTTTGTGCTTACAATTAAAAATAAACTGGAAAAATCAAAATCTTACTTATTTTCAATTCTTCATTCTATTCATTAATGTTTCAGTGCATAAATAAAGCATTTGGATGGTTTGTGAAGGTGGACAGGTCTTGAGTCTGTCTCCCTGTCCAAAGTACACATCCCACGAGGCACAACCGCAGGGGTTTCCTACAATATATTGTGCTGCCTAACACAAAGGGACATACAGTACTTCATGGGAACATCAGTTATTCCTACAGCAACAGGAGCTCAGGAAAGAGCAGGGATAGACTGTAGCCTGACCTGCAACCCCCAAGAGACATGTCCAAATTAAATACCTCAAAGGTTAAAAGAGATTTATTTTTTTTATTTTATTTCATTTTATTGAAAATGTTCAGGAGGAGTTTAGCCTTACAGAGGTGAAATTCTTCTTAGGAAAAACAAATTTCTCTTACCAACTATGCCACTAAGACATTGCCATATTGCCAAGAAGTCCATCAACGCTGGTGTCCCAGCAAAGCGGAACTTCATGGGTGATACATAAATCTCCTGTCCAGTAGAGCTGCCAGAGAATAAATG
Organism: Manacus vitellinus; assembly: GCF_001715985.3. Classification (NCBI taxonomy): domain Eukaryota; kingdom Metazoa; phylum Chordata; class Aves; order Passeriformes; family Pipridae; genus Manacus; species Manacus vitellinus. The sequence goes on along the minus strand of NW_021939396.1, from coordinate 7,332,792 downwards.
TTTTCAGATAGGAAAGGAAACAGAGTCAGCTTCTTTAGGGAACGACTCCCCAAGGATAGGCTTGGACAAACTCACTTTTGCAGAACAAGAAAGAAGGAAGAATTACGGAGAAAGTATCTCATGCTACTTTCTGTAAATCACTGCCAGTGAAAGCTGAATGTTAAAGTTGCCATCAGGAACCTTTCCCTTTCTCCCCTGCATCTTTGTCCCTAGGGCTTGGTGGGGCCTGATCACGTTCATGCATTCTCCTTGAATTATGTCAATAGACTGAATCATTTCAGTAGATCTAACACCACCTGAACTAAAGCAAGAGTTTACAACAGGCACTGCTCAAGTCTTATTTATGTGCACATTATAGGAGTGAGATACACAGGGGATCATGACCCCTTTGCAGCCATATGTGCATCGCTCGATGATTTAACAAGATCCCATCTGTACCATCCTTTTAAAAGTTCTAGCACCCGAAGCTTTAACAAAGACCTTGGCAAAGCCCCTTCCTGAGCCCCACACAACATCCTTGGCATGTCCTGAAGGTTGCAACCCTCTTCCATCAGCAGCTTCCCAAACCCTGGGATATACACAGCACTGGAGTCCTTTGTATAATTTTTTCATTAAATATCTCTGAATGCTTGGATCTATAAGGAATTAATCACATCCATCCATGCTGCAATCCCTTTTGGCTCTCAGCTGTTTATTGTCTGGTTATTTGTATATGAGAGCAACCATCTTACTGGTAGTTTTGAGTGCATGGCATTTATTGCAGTTACTCAGAAGATGAGACAAAGTGTAACATGCCACTAAGATAAGAAAAATGGGACTTTTACTAAAGAGTAACACAGGATCAAATTTGTCTATTTTATGGAAAGATAGGCAATCTCTTGCCTTCCCAAGGAAAAGTGTAAACCGTTCTAGTGTGAAAAGTATCACTGGGGGACTGCTGGGATGGTACTACACATTGTCACAGCAGCACCTCCAACACGAGAGGGACTCCTTTAGAGAAGGAAAAAAGGTTAAAAGACAATTCATTTGAAAGCAAGAACAAAGACTATGGATACCAACTTAGATGCTGTTTCCCACAGCACTTCTGCTCTCGAGCAGGTCTTCATTCTTCAGTGGCAGGAACAAGCTCTGAAGTCTGCCAGCAAGATCTCAGCACACTCTGCCATCACTCTCACCAGATTCCTTTTTGTAGGGTTTGATCCTACACTGAGGTGAGACTGCACAACTTCAACTGAGTTCAGAAGGAGCTGAGACTGAACAGAAACCCAGTGGGGCCAACTTGGACTGCTGAGCCCCCTGGGGTGTCCTGGGAAGAGACAGGGTGTTTGTGCTCAGCTGACAGACTTCTGTGTTTTACTTCCTTTAAGGATAAGGACTTCTAAAAGTGTTTTGTTTCATTTTCATTAATATTAAACTTGGCATCAATGATTTTAACAAAGCTGTTATTGACTTCTGTGAGAGCAGGTCAGACTCACATTTCAGTTTTGCAGGACTGAGTAGTCACCAAAGGGAAGTTGACCACACAGTGTCAGGTCCACTTCTAAGAAGGATTGAACCATCCAAATATCCTGATTTTTTTCCTGTTCTGTGAATCATATTGCATAAGGATCTTAAGGTCAACCACACATGTGGAGAGCTACCTAAAATAAACGTTGTAACTTGGAAATTCTTATACCGCTGCAAATAAACGTGAATCTCTCAGCTCACCTGAGCCCCTCCACACATATCCACTGTCCTATTGCCTATATCCAGACACAAGCCTGGGCACAGATTTGACCCAGTTGCCACAGAGGAATGCCAACTGCTCACAGTGCTCTGCCATGTGCCAAATCCTCACTGATGCAGTGTGTGTGTGGGTTGACCAAGGCGGGATGAAAGGGGTGCCCCTCCATCCAGACATGGCTCCCCCCAGCAAGAAGCAGCATTATGCAATACTGAGCACGCCTGAACAGCAAGCTCTGGACCAAAGAGCCTTCCCAGCGTAACACACTCCAAGTGCTGTCGCTCCCTGCCTGCCAGCAGGAGTTTTCCTGTGGCAAAAAGGAGCGACAGAACTGAAAAAGTGTCACAGCACCCAGTATCCGCATATTCATAGAAATTAATCTAGAAAATAGGACCTGTGTCCCAAGATGTACTTTATAAATAAACACTGAAAAGGGGGGAGCAGCAATGAGTGAGTGGCATGCAGAAGCACACCAGTAGTGAACATTTCATTTTAATTTTTGTCCAGGGCTAAATCCTTGCCAACATCATGAAAAATTTGCCTGAAGGTAAAAATCACAGCCCTACACTCAAGGTGTTTATTTGCAGGTGCAAAGACTATGCCAACGATTAGGACTTCCCAAGATCCAGCTCTAGGCTACAGCCCGTGCAGCCTAGAGAGCTCTGTTTGACTTTGCCAAGTAAACCAGTTTAAGAAATCACTGCTTAAATCCTCTGTCACATAGAGCTCTGCACACCTAACAGCATCAAAGAAAAACAGTACCACCGTGATCACTGATAATCCCTTGGGTTTTCAAACACATTCACAACATTAAACCTCACATTTATTTTAAGAGGACTCTACCAACTCCATTCTATGCTGTACACAGAATTATTTTTTCCTATGAAAACTTAAAGGTACAGAATTTTTAGGAGTGCAAACCGTTCGCCATTCACTTGACTTGTGAATGTCACAAAACGAGTTTGTTTCCTCTCAGTTCACTTGTGGTCAGTGTAACTTTCTACCTGACAGCGCTGCAACGCTCAGGTTTCATGCACTGCGAGGTGATGCTTATCGGACCAAAACCCGATGGTTTTCATTTGACACTTTCAACTATTGAAGGCGTCGGTTCGCTCGGGGTTTATAACAGTGAGTTGAACCACACGCGGTGCTCTGGGCTGAGCTGAACTGGCCGCGTTCCCCTGAAGCACTTCGAGCCTTAAAACCGCTCAGAGCTTGGTCTTTCTGGCATCCCTTTTCCAGCGTCTCAGACACAGAGGCTCGGGAATGCCACTCCAAGGCAACGTGGGGGTACGGACAAGACAGGAACTCAGACTTAAAAAGCAGCTGCTCTTTTTGGAAAACCCGACGACAGAAAAGAAAGAAATAAAGCCGCTCAGCAGCACACCTCGTATCAGACCCTTGCTCCCACACACACCCGTGCCGGAGCGAGCCCCTGGAGCGCCTTACGCAGAGAATGATAAAGCAAAACGGTGTCCCCGGGCGCATCCCCCCGGGGCAGCCCCCGGCATCCCCCCGGGGAGCACCGCGTACTCACACGAAGGCGTGATAGAGCAGCGCCCAGCCGCGGGGTCGTTCCAGGGCGTCGTAGATCAAAGTTTGGATGCGGCGGTACCTGGCGTGGTTCCGCTTCACCGGGCGGC